>NC_133296.1:9267107-9407095 GCF_005239225.2 Populus alba | reverse complement strand
TCTTTATGGAATTGTGGCCATAAAATCATTGAATGACACGATTGCACAACTCTCCACTAGGATGCGTCTCAAGGGGTCAACAAAAGATTATCTAAGGACCCCTTACATCAGGCCATCCTTAATGAATTGTATCTTATCTTCGGCACGGTTTACAGATTACCATTCCTAAAGAACGACATGTCACATTACAAGTCCATCTGGCACAATATGTGATAGGACTTTCAGTCGTTTTGCACGACGTTTCTTTGCAAAAGTGCTGCTTGTACCTGTTCCAGGCATGTGTGAAATGAAAGAATTAGAGGACTCACCTGATAATCGAACCTTTGCTTCAATTAAACGCCAGCGGAATATCTTGAGGAATTCCATGATTCATTAACAACCTCAATCTTGCACACCTAGCACGGTAAATTTTTGTAATTGCATTTAGAGGTAGAGCGGGAAAAATACCTTTTCAACTTTTCAAGAGTGTGTTCCATTTTCAAATGAAGAATTGGGGAAAAAGATTCAAAAGAAGGGAGAAAAAGCAGAGGAATTGTACAAATATAATACAAAAATCAGTAAATTTGGAAAGCTGAAAAGAACCAACTTAAGTCACGGAGTTACCGTTATCCGCCATTTGACCGGGACGTGAAAGAGAGACTAGCAAAAACAAAAAGTTATTACACCAAAACACAAAACAATGTAGAAAAAGAATCAATCTTTAATATACAGGATCACTCAATTCAATAGAGTCATTTTCAACTGAAAAATTGTCAAATATAAACTTTCAAACGATGCCCATTTACCTTGAAAAACATTGCCATTTTGGATTCTCAAATATCACAGGCCCCCATATGGATACACATGTTTCACAATGAAAGGACCGCTCCATCTTGATCTTTAGTTTCCAGGAAATAAATGAGTCAGAATATAAAGCAAGACTTTTGACCAACATTAAAATGTTTTTCTCAGTATCTTCTTGTTCATGAAAGTTCTTTGATTCTTGCTTTATGATTTCTTAATTGTCATATGCATCATTTCTTAATTTCCTCAAGCTCATTTATTTGCAATTTTCGCAGCTGACTAGCATCATCAATGTTTTGAATTGAAAGCTTTAATAGCCCAATAAGCTTTATGTTCAATTTCCACAGGCAAGTGACAAGGTTTCCCATAAACTAGTCTATAAGGTGACATACCTAATGATGTTTTATAAGCAGTTCGATAAGCCCAAAGTGCATCATTAAGTCTTAAAGACCAGTCTTTCCTATTAGGGTTAACTGTTATCTCCAAGATTTGTTTGATCTCCCTATTTAAAAGTTCTACTTGTCCATTTGTCTGGGGGTGATAAGGGGTGGTAACTTTGTGTTGTAATTCCATATTTCTTCATTAAAGACTCAAATGACTTGTTACAGAAAATGTGTTCCACCACCACTTATCATGGCCCGAGGATTCCAAATCGACTCAAAATATTTTCTTTTAAAAACTTGATCACTGTTTTATGATCATTATTACGACTTGGAATTGCCTCTATCCATTTTGAAACATAGTCTACTGCGACTAATATGTAAACAAAAACCAAATGATGGAGGAAAATGGACCCATAAAATCTATACCCCAATAGTCAAAGATTTCAATGACAAGAATAGTATTTAAAGGCATCATGTGACGTTTTGAAATAGATCCTAACTTTTGACAGTTTTCACAAGTTTTGCAGAATGCATGCGTATCTTTAAACATGGTGGGCCAATAAAATCCACATTGTAAGATTTTTGCAGTTGTTTTTCTTGATGAGAAATGACCCCCACATGCCTCAGAATGACAAAATTTAATAACACTACTTATCTCATTGTCGGGAATGCATCTTCGAAATATTTGATCAGGACAATATTTGAATAAGGGTCATCCCAATAAAAGTTCTTCACTTCGTTCAAGAACTTTCTTTTGTCTTGAGTACTCCAATGAGCTGGCAAATGTCCTGAAACAAGAAAATTAACAATATTAGCAAACCAAGGCATTATAGAGACGGAAAGTAAAGATTCATCAGGAAAGTAGTCATTAATTGGTGTGATGTCAGATCTTGAATCAGTTGTCAATCTTGACAAATGATCTGCGACAACATTTTCGGTGCCTTTCTTATCCTTGATTGTGATATCGAATTCTTGAAGTAACAAAATCCACCACACCAATCTAGCCTTAAAATCCTTCTTAGAAAGAAGATATTTCAACGCTGCATGATCGCTAAAAACAATAACAGGTGAGCCAACAAGATAAGATCTGAATTTTTCACATGCAAATACTACTGCAAGTAATTCCTTTTCAGTGGTAGTGTAATTCATTTGAGTATTATTAAAGTTTTACTTGCATAATAAATCACATAAGGTTTCTTGTCTTTTTCTTTGTCCTAAAACAGCACCCACGGCATAATCACTAGCAGCATCACACATTATTTCAAAAGGTAATGACCAATCAGGAGGTTGAATGACAGGAGCAGAAGTAAAGCAAGCTTTTAAGTTTAACAAAGGCTTCTTCACAATGTTCAGTCCATTCAAAAACATTATCCTTTGTTAGAAGGTTACATAATGGCTTAGATATTACACTAAATCTTTGATGAACCTTCTATTAAAAACCAGCATGTCCTAAGAATGATCTAACATTTTTAATAGATTTTGTGCTGGTAAGTGGCAATTAACTCGATTTAGATTTGTCAACCTCAATTCCTATTGATTGAAACAATGTGACCAAGAACAATACCATTTGTTACCATAAAATGACATTTTTCCCAATTCAGCACAAGATTCTTCTCTTCACACCTGTTCAAAACCTTTTCCAAGTTATTTAAACAATCATCGAAATGAATCACCAAAAACAGAAAAGTTATCCATAAAAATTTCAAGAAAAACGTTCAACCATATCACTGAATATGCTAAGCATGCATCTTTGAAACGTGGCTGGTGCAATTACATAATCCAAAAGGCATCCTTCGATATGCAAATGTACCAAAAATGGACATGTGAAAGTAGTTTTCTCTTGATCTTCAAATGCAATTTCAATTTGGTTGTAACCTGAATAACCATCTAGAAAACAATAAAATTCATGACCTGCAACTCTTTCTAGAATTTGATCCATGAAAGGTAAAGGAAAATGATCTTTTCTAGTCATTGAATTAAGTTTTCTATAGTCAAATGCACATGCGCCAACCAGTAATTAGTCCTCGTTGGAATTAACTCATTCTTCTCATTTGTTATCACAGTAACTCCAGACTTTTTGGGTACAACTTGGGTAGGACTTACCCATTTGCTGTCAGAAATAAGGATAAAATGATTCCATTATCTAGAAGCTTAATGACTTTCATTTTTCACTACTTCTTTCATATTAGGATTAAGCCTTCGTTGCATTTTCTCTAGATGGTTTAGCATTTTCCTCCAAATAAATCTTGTGTGTGCAAATCAAAGGGCTAATTCCTTTTATGTCAGCTATGGTCCATCCTAATGCTTTTTTGTGCATTTTCAGAGTCTGTAATAACTTACCTTCTTGATGAACATTAAGTCTGGAAGAAATTATTACTGGAAAAGTTTCATTTTCTCCCAAAAATGAGTATTTGAGATTAAATGGTAATGGCTTCAAATCTGGTTTTGGTGGTTGAACACTTGAAGGTATGGACTCAATTGATCGTGGTGGCAATTCCTCAATTTTCGGTCTCCAACTATTTGCCTTTGACTTTTCCTGAAAATAAACCATTTGCAAATCTTCAGATTCATTAAACTCAATTTCACTAGAAGAATTTTCAAATTGATCATAGATTAATTTTTCAATAAAATCTACTTCCTGTAAATCATTATCATCTCCAGGTTGCTTGTAAATGTTAAAAACATTCATCTCCAATGTCATGTTTCCAAAAGATAACTTCATCACTCCATTCCTACAATTAATTAATGCATTAGAGGTTGCAAGAAATGGACGTCCTAAAATAACAGGAATTGGATTGCATGCTTCAACAGGTTGTGTATCCAACACAATAAAATCCACAGGAAAGATGAATTTATCAACTTGTACTAACACATCTTCAACTATTCCTCTAGGCACTTTTACATATCTATCAGCAAGTAAAAGAGTTACAGAAGTAGGTTTCAACTCACCTAGATTGAGACTTTGAAAAACCGAATATGGAAGTAAATTCACACTAGCTCCAAGATCAAGTAAAGCTCTGTCAATTTTATGTTCTCCAATAAAGCAAGAAATTGTAGGACAACCAGGGTCTTTATATTTCAAAGCATTATCATTCTGAAGAATGACACTTACTTGTTTGGCTAAAAAGGCTTTCTTTTTCACATTCAGTTTTCTTTTCACAGTGCACAGATCTTTCAAAAATTTAGCATAAGACGGTACCTGTTTAATAGCATCTAACAAAGGTATATTGATCTTTACCTGTTTGAAAGTCTCAAAGATTTCAGAATTATGATTGACTTTCCTTTGTTTGGTCATGGCATGAGGAAATGGAAGTGCTGACGGTGAATCAGCCTTTTCTTTGCAATGTTCAGGTTCAACCCCTTCCTTACCCTCAAAGATAGACTCTTCATCTTTCTCACAAGGTTCAAGAGTGGGTTTTTCAATAACCTTACCACTACTGAGAGTAGTGACTGATTTGACTTGATCCATATGTTGGTTTCCGGAACCACTTGCACTTGAATTGTATTGCCCTTTGGGATTTTGTTGTGGTTGAGATGGAAACTTACCTTTCTCCTAAAAACTAAGAGCAGATGTGAACTTTGCAAGAGTATCTTTTAGATCTGCCATGGTTTGAGCATTTTGAGTGTTGATTGTCTCTTGCTTTTCAATGAATGTATGCAGTGTTTCCTCAAGATTTCTTCTAGGAGGGGGAACATAAGGAGGTGCATATCCATGAGAATTTTGAAAATTATGGTGTGCTTGAAATGGTGGCTGTGAAGTTTGTGCATTATTGTTACCACTCTTCCAACTAAAATTTGGGTGATTTCTCCAACCAGGGTTATACGTTTGCGAGTATGGGTTATGAATTGGCCTTTGAAAACTATTTGAAGCACTGGCTTGTTCATGGAGACATTCCTTAAAAGAAGGCAAAGTTGGACAATCATTGGTTGAGTGTTCATTAGTTTCACAAATTTGACACACAATTTCTTGAATAGATTTTAACTGACCACTCTTTTTTAATTCTAGTGCCTCAACTTTTTTAGCTAAAGATGTAAATTTGGCTTGGAGGTCATGATCTTCCCTAAGGTTGTACATGCCTCCATTAGATGTATGAGGTTGAGTTTTACCTGGTGCCTCACACGTGCCTGTGGTGTCCCAATTTTGAGCATTTTCAGCTAGCAAGTCTAGGTACTCCATTACTTCATCAGGGTCTTTATCTTCAAAAGTTCCATTGCACATCAATTCCACCATTTGCCTATCTTTAGGTGTTAACCCTTCATAAAATTGTGAAACCAATCTCCATCTTTCAAAACCATGATGAGGACAGGTGTTAAGCAAGTCTTTATATCTATCCCAACAATTGTAAAATGTTTCTCCTGGTTTTTGAGTGAAAGTGGTGATTTGTCTTTTGAAAGAGTTTGTTCTGTGAGAAGGGAAAAACTTCTTTAAAAACTGTTGTTGCATTTCATCCCAAGCACGAATGGATCCTGACCTAATATTTTGTAGCCATGTTTTAGCTTTATCTTTTAATGAAAAAGGAAAAAGCTTTAATCTGATGGTGTTCATGCTACAATTTAAGTCATTATAGGTGTTACAAACTTCTTCAAATTCTCTTAAATGCAAGTATGGATTTTCTAATTCTAAGCCATGAAAAGTGGGTAAAAGTTGAATAATACCTGGCTTAAAATTAAAATGAGACGCATCAGGAGGAAAAACAATACATGATGGTGCACTTGTCCTTATTGGATTCATGTGATCTTTAAGTGTTCTCGCACGATTATTCTCATTATTCTCATTATGAATTGATTGGTTATCTTCTTCGGCCATGTTTTCTAAAGAAAATGAGGATTTCCTAGAAAGTCTACCACTTAATGTACGTGTCCAAACTCTCATGCAAGTGCACAGAAAAGAAAAGAAAAAGAAAAAGAACAAAAATTAGAAAAACAAATAAAAGTAAAAACAAAAGAAAATAAAAGAAATATATAATTTATACAATACTTACCTTCCCCGGCAACGGCGCCAAAAACTTGACACGACCAAAAGATTGATGTCTTCTCCCAAGTGCGGGAGTGTCGAAGTAATAAATAACCCGGCAAGACCGGGGTCGAACCACAGGGAGGTTAATTGTATAAATTATAAATAACAACACGATAACAACAACAATAGTAATAGTAATATTAAGAGTAATAATAATAATACTCAGTACGTGGCGTTGTTATACCTGAGAATGATCTGAAAGATCAGGTCACAGGTTTTCAGCCTATATACTGAGTTTATGAAAATATTAAAGAGATATATTATATAATATAAACAAATTTCTGATGCGAATGAACAAGGCAAGACCAACAATGTCAGGATCCTTGATCAAACACAGAGCATACTTAACGTATATATAATATAAACAAGAATGTAAATAATAATAATAGTAGTAGTAATAATAAAGAGAGCTTTGAGAGGTAAGGTTGATGTAAGGATTAAACAATAATAAAACAAATGTCAAGGTTAGAGGATTCACCAATGGTATTTCAAATAAATATAATATAAAACTCTTTTTATTACTCAACTGGAAACTACACACAAAGGAGGTTCCAATCGGATGATTTATCGTTATTAGCTCATTATAAATTGTTAACATAATCATATTAATTATCTTATCTAAGTAACACCATACTTATAAATATCATCAAGCATTCATGTTGCTAGCTTATGTTAACAACAAATCAAGTTCCTATCATAATAATGATGTCGGCCGAAAACTATGAAGGATCAAGCATTTGATGTACCAAGTGTTATACAACACAAATCTAGATTAACCATTAAGCAAGGTATTAAGAATTAGTAAGATAAAAAGATAAAACATGTTAATAACAATCTTTCTTGGATATAAACATTAAAGTCCATGTTGAGTTTATATTATATCTATTCTAACACCACTAGTGAAACCTTTTCACCTTGACACAATTAACTTAGCTAAACATAATGAAGAAGAAAAACATAAATAAACAATATAAAAACATAAACATGATATAAGTTAACTAAGTATAGGAAAGGAAATGAAAAAGCATAAACAAGAGATTAATATAGCATGAAAGAAAACTTGAACATTACAAAGAGAGAAAGCAAGAAGATGATTTTGATCTGAAAAATAATATATCTGAATACATGGCAAATGCCTCCTTTTATAGGCTAAAAATTAGAACTATTGATTGGTTGACAAACTATTTAGTTGGTGGCCAACCATTGATTTGGTGGCTGGTTTTTGACAATGTTGGCTGTTGGTTCTTGACATTGTTGGCTGGTTATTGATATTGTTGGCTGGTCAAAACGTCATTGCTAACATCATAATTAGAGCCCTTTGTTCTACAACTCCAGTTATGATCCAATAACCGAATGGTGTTCGAGTTTGGAATTGAACCAGCATCTCTTCTCTTAGCCTAGTCCTCTTTTTTGTCTCTTCACTTTCAATAGTTAATCACATCAATAAATCCTTTGAATTGTGAGATATACCTGCATTCAAAATAAGTATTTACCATAAATTAAAGATATATTATATTATCAGACTTGTTATTATAAAACATGTTGTAGTTAGGGAATTTAATGATACTTTAGTGCAATACGATGATATAAAACCTTAATGAGAATGCACTTTTAAGTACTAATCATGAGCCAACAAGATAAGATCTGAATTTATCACAAGTAAATACTACTGCAAGTAATTCTTTTTCAGTGGTGGTGTAATTCATTTAAGCACTATATGAAGTTTTACTTGCATAGTAAATCACATAAGGCTTCTTATCTTTTCTTTGTCCCAAGACAGCACCCACGGCATAATCACTAGCGTCACACATTATTTCAAAAGGTAATGACCAATCAGGAGGTTGAATGACAGGAGCAAAAGTAAGCAAGTTTTTAAGTTTAACAAAGGCTTCTTCACAATGTTCAGTCCATTCAAAAATATTATCATTTGTTAGAAGGTTACTCAAGGGCTTAGATATTACACTAAAATCTTTGATGAACCTTCTGTAAAAACCAGCATGTCCTAAGAATGATCTAACATCTTTAACAGATTTTGGTGTTGCTAAGTTGGCATTTAACTCGATTTTAGATTTGTCAACCTCAATTCCTTTCGATGAAACAATGTGACTAAGTACAATGCCGTTTGTTACCATAAAGTGACATTTTTCCCAATTCAATACAAGATTCTTCTCTTCACACCTGCTCAAAACCTTTTCTAAGTTAGTCAAAGAATCATCAAATGAATCACCAAAAACATAAAAACCATCCATAAAAATGTCAAGAAAACGTTCAACCATATCACTGAATATGCTAAGCATGCATCTTTGAAACGTGGCTGGTGCATTACATAATCTTAAAGGCATCCTTCGATATGCAAAAGTACCAAATGGACATGTGAAAGTAGTCTTCTCTTGATCTTCCAATGCAATTTCAATTTGATTGTAACCTGAATAGCCATCTAGGAAACAATAAAATTCATGACCTGCAACTCTTTCTAGGATTTGATCCATGAAAGGTAAAGGAAAATGATCTTTTCTAGTCATTGAATTAAGTTTTCTATAGTCAATGCACATGCGCCAACCAGTAATAGTCCTCGTTGGAATTAACTCATTCTTCTCATTTGTTATCACAATAACTCCAGACTTTTTGGGTACAACTTGGGTAGGACTTACCCATTTGCTGTCAGAAATAGGATAAATGATTTCATTATCTAGAAGCTTAATGACTTCATTTTTCACTACTTCTTTCATATTAGGATTAAGCCTTCGTTGCATTTCTCTAGAGGGTTTAGCATTTTCCTCCAAATAAATCCTGTGTGTGCAAATCAAAGGGCTAATTCCTTTTATATCAGCTATGGTCCATCCTAATGCATTTTTGTGCATTTTCAGAGTCTGTAATAACTTACCTTCTTGATGTGCATTAAGTTTGGAAGAGATTATTACCGGAAAAGTTTCATTTTCTCCCAAAAATGAGTATTTGAGATTAAATGGTAACGGCTTCAATTCAAGTTTTGGTGGTTGAACACTTGAAGGTATGGGCTCAATTGATCATGGTGGCAATTCTTCAATTTGTGGTCTCCAATTGCATGCCTTTGATTCCTGAAAGTAGACCATTTGCAAATCATCAGATTCATCAATCTCAGTTTCACTAGAAGTGGTTTGAAATTGATCATGAACTAATTTTTCAATAAAGTCCACTTCCTGTAAATCATTATCATCTCCAGGTTGCTTGTAAATGTTGAAAATATTCATTTCCAATGTCATGTCTCCAAATGATAGCTTCATCAGTCCATTCCTACAATTAATCAATGCATTAGAAGTGGTAAGAAATGGACGTCCTAAAATGAAAGGAATTGAATTCCATGCTTCAACAGGTTGTGTATCCAAGACAACAAAATCTACAGGGTAAATGAATTTATCAACTTGTACTAACACATCCTCAACTATTCCTCTAGGCACTTTTACAGATCTATCGGCAAGTAAAAGAGTAAAAGAAGTTGGTTTTAACTCACCTAGATTGAGACTTTGAAAGACTGAATATGGAAGTAAATTCACACTAGCTCCAAGATCAAGTAAGGCTCTTTTAATTTTATGTTCTCCAATCAAGCAAGAAATTGTAGGACAACTAGGGTCTTTATATTTCAAAGCATTATTGTTTTGAAGAATGGCACTTACTTGTTCGGCTAAAAAGGCTTTCTTTTTCACATTCAGTTTTCTCTTCACGGTGCACAGATCTTTCAAAAATTTAGCATAGGAAGGAACCTGTTTAATAGCATCCAACAAAGGTATATTGATCCTTACCGATTTGAAAGTTTCAAAGATTTCAGAGTTGTGATTGACTTTCCTTTGCTTGGTCATGGCATGAGGAAATGGAAGCGCTAGTGGGGAATCAGCCTTCTCTTTGCAATGTTCAGGTTCAACCCCTTCCTTACCCTCAGAGATAGACTCATCATCTTTCTCACAAGGTTCAAGAATGGGTTTTTCAATAACCTTACCACTACGAAGAGTGATGACTGATTTGACTTGATCCATGTGTTGGCTTCCAGAACTCGCATTTGCATTGTATTGCCCTTTTGGATTTTGTTGTGGTTGAGATGGAAACTTACCTTTCTCTTGGAAACTGAGAGCAGATGTTAATTTTGCAAGAGCATCTTTAAAATCGGTCATGCTTTGAGCAAGTTGAGTGTTGATTGTCTCCTGCTTTTCAATGAATGCATGCAATGTTTCCTCAAAATTTCTTATAGGAGATGGAGCATAAGGAGGTGCATATCCATGAGAATTTTGGAAATTATGGTGTGCTTGAAACGGTGGCTGTGAAGTTTGTGCATTGTTGCTATCACTCTTCCAACTAAAATTTGGGTGATTTCTCTAACCAGGGTTATACGTTTGGGAGTATGGGTTATGGTTGGGTCTTTGGAAACTGTTTAAAGCATGGGCTTGTTCATGGAGGCATTCCTTAAAAGAAGGCAAAGTTGGACAATCATTTGTTGAGTGTTCCTTGGTTTCACAGATTTGACACACAATGTCCTGAACAGATTTTAATTGACCACTCTTTTTCAATTCAAGTGCTTCAACTTTTCTAGCTAAAGATGCAAACTTGGCTTGGAGGTCATGATCTTCCCTAAGGTTATGCATACCTCCACTAGATGTATGAGGTTGAGTTTTACTTGGTGCCTCATAAGTACCTGTGGTGTCCCAATTTTGAGCATTTTCGGCTAGCAAGTCTAGGTACTCCATTACTTCATTAGGGTCTTTATCTTCAAAAGTTCCATTGCACATCAATTCAATCATTTGTCTATCTTTAGGTGTTAAACCTTCATAAAAATGTGAAACCAATCTCCATGTTTCAAAACCATGATGAGGGCAAGTATTAAGCAAATCTCGATACCTATCCCAACATTGGTAAAATGTTTCTCCTGGTTTTTGAGTGAAAGTGATGATTTGTCTTTTGAAAGAATTTGTTCTGTGAGATGGAAAAAACTTCTTTAAAAATTGTTGTTGCATTTCATCCCAAGCACGAATGGATCCTGATCTCAAATTTTGTAGCCATGTTTTAGCTTTATCTTTTAATGAAAAAGGAAAAAGCTTTAATCGAATGGTGTTCATGCTACAATTTGAGTTATTATAGGTATTACAGACCTCCTCAAATTCCCTTAAATGCAAGTATGGATTTTCTAAGTCTAAGCCATGAAAAGATGGTAAAAGTTGAATAATGCCTGGCTTAAAATTAAAATGAGATGCATCAGGAAGGAAAACTATGCATGAGGGTGCACTTGTTCTTGTGGGATTCATGTGGTCTCTAAGTGTTCTCATACGGTTATTCTCATTATTCTCATTATGAAGCGATTGATTATCTTCTTCGGCCATATTTTCTGAAAATGATGAGGATACCCTACAAAGTCGACCACTTAATGTACGTGACCAAACTCTCATGCCGTGTAAGAAGAGAATAAAAGGAAGAAAAGAAAAGAGAAGAAAAAGAAACAAAAGAAAACAAAACAAAAGTTAGATAAAATGAAAAGTGAAGAGAGAAAATAAATTAAATATTATAATTTATACAAGAATTTACCTCCCCAGCAACGGCGCCAAAAACTTGACACGACCAAAAGCTTGATGTCTTCTCCCAAGTGCAGGAGTGTCGAAGTAATAAATAACCCGGCAAGACCGGGGTCGAACCACAGATAGGTTAATTGTATAAATTATAAATAACAACGCAACAATAACAATAATAATGATAATAATAACAAAAGTAGTACTAGTAATAGTAATAATAATAAAAATAATAATACTCAGTACGTGGCGTTGTTATACCTGAGAATGATCTAAAAGATCGGGTCACAGGTTTCCAGCCTATATACTGAGTTTATGAACAAATAATAATAATAATAATAATAATCATAACAACAACAACAACAACAATAATAATAAAGAAGAGAAGGAAGAAATTAATGAGAACTTTGAGTTGAAAGATTAATGTAAGGATTAAACAACGATAAAAATAAATGTCAAGGTTAGAGGATCCACTAATGGTACTTCAAACAAGTATAGTATAAACTCTTATTACTCAATTGAAAACCACACATAAAGGAGGTTCCAATCAGATTATAAATTGTTAACATGATTACATTAGTTATCTTATTCGAATAAAGCTAATACTTGTAAATGTTGGCAGGCATTCATGATTATAACTTATGTTAACAACAAATCAAGTTCCTTTCATAGCTCAGGTGTGGGTTATACCATACAGTATGGGCTATGAAAGTGCCAAGTATTTGTTGTACCAAGTGTTATACAACATAAATCTAGATTAACCATTCAACAAGCAAAGTATTAAAAGAGAACAAGATAACAAATATAAAACATGTTAGTATCCAACGTTAAGGTCCATGTTAAGTTTATATTATACTTATTCTTACACCATTAGTGTACCCTTTTCACCTTGACATAATTAACTTAGCTAAACATAATGAAAGAAAAAAACATAAATGAACAAGATAAGAACATAAATGAGAAAGAAGTTAACTAAGTAAAGGAAAGGAAATGAAGTGCATAAACTTGATATTAATGAAAGCAAAACATAAGCAATACAAAGAGAGAAAGCAAGAGCATGATCTTGATCTGGAAGTCAAGATGCCTCAATACATGGTAAGTGCCTCCTTTTATAGGCCAAAATTTAAAACTATTGATTTGTTAATTAATTGATGAATGGGTGGCCACATCTTGACTTGGTGACAATCCTTATCTTCTTGTCTGAACAAGACGTCATTGATAACATCATAATTTGCCCAGAATCCTCAGGAATGTTCTAGGAAATTGTATCAGCTTTCCAACAAAAAAAAGATGAGGTCATTTGGACTTCTAGAACTCGAGATATGGGCTGAACACTAAATAGTGTTTGGGCTGCAGGACAGCTTCGGACTTCTTCGTTGTTCCTTCAGTTTGGACTTCAAAACGGCCTTTTTAAATCTTGGGCTCCCATGAAAGTTGTAGGCCTTTGTCTTACCTTTCCATCCATATAAAATGGACCTAAATCCGAGATCTAGAGCTTCAGATATGATCCATTTACCGAGCAATGTTCCGGTTTGGACTGCACCGGCATCTCTTTTCTAAGTTTGGCCATCTCTTTGTCCTTTCACTTTCAATACTTAAACTCATCAATCAATCCTTTTTTTTATGTGATAGGCCTGCATTTAAGATGAGCATTTACCATAAATTAAGGTATCTTATAGTATCAAACTTGTTATTATAAAACATGCTTTAGTTAATGAGTTATTGATACTTCAAGTGCAAAATGATGATATAAAATCTTGATAAACATGCACTTTTAAGTACTAATCATCGCTCCACTTAACTTCTCACTAAAATACAGAATAGGTCTCCGAACCTGCATCAAAATATTGTTCTGATCAAATATTTTGAAGATGCATTCCTAACAATGAGGTAAGTAGTGTCATTAAATTTTGTCATTCTGAGGCATGTGGGGGTCATTTCTCCTCGAAAAAAACAACTGCCAAAATCTTACAAAGTGGATTTTACTGGCCCACCATGTTCAAGGACTCACATGCATTCTGCAAGACTTGTGAAAATTGTCAAAAATTGGGATCTATTTGAAAACGTCATATGATGCCTTTAAATCCTATTCTTATCATTGAGATCTTTGACTGTTGGGGTATAGATTTCATGGGTCCATTTCCTCCATTATTTGTGATACGGTTCAGCCCTGTGATACGACCTAAGTAATGCCAGATTCGGATTGTGGCGTAAAAAGTGCAACAGTCCAGGTTTACGGCAACAGTCGTTGGATTGAGCTAATATTTTATGTGGACTCTCCAGATATATCTTACTACCTTGGGTTAAAAATTGAGGTCAATCGGAGTTCGGGAAGGAACTGCAATACTGGTCAACGGAGGCTGTATGGATTTTGTTATTTACTTCCATTTGACTTATGGACTTGCTATTTGGTTAGGATTCTTTTCCTATAAGGATGTGGCAGCTCGTTTTGGGAATTTTCTAGTTCCACAAGGATCTTTAATGAGCTGCAATATAATCTACAAGTGTGGCAATGATTCATTAATGTTTTGAAATCCTTTTCTTATAAGGATTCCTTATTCATCCTAGCTACACAAGGAAAGAAGGGCTGGTGGTATTTAATGATAGATTAATTATTTTTATTATTTTCTTTCATGTTTAGGCTTAATTAAAACTTTGTTTTGAGCTAGGGTCCAAGGCTTGTTTGGATCAGGTTATAGGCTTTTTAGTTTAGGGTTTTGGGCCACTTTTGAGTGGACCTCATATAAGTCCACATAAGGGGTCCATTAAGGTTATTTTTTCAAGAACTATTTAAACTCATGTAAGCCAAAATTTCAGCAGCTTTGATGATTATTATTCTGAATTTTTCAGTTTTAACGTGTGAGAGTGATTCTTGCAGTCTTCAGTTCTTGAACGAACTGAATCTAACTTATCGAAGATTAACTGGCTTCGTGGCGTTATTCTACTCATTGCAATAGTGTTGGTGCCTTGAGGTAGGTTTCCATTTGATGCGAACCTCGTGATCACGTGGTCACGCAACCCACAATCAAGATTGAGATCTGATCCCGGAAAGCTGAAATAGGTCTGATATGAGTGCGACACAATGGGAACCTGCCCCAAGGCCAACACTATTGGAATAAGTAGAATGACGCCACGAAGCCAGTTAATCTTCGATAAGTCAGATTCAGTTCGTTCAAGAACTGAAGAATGCAAGAATCATTTGATACCAACTGATGCGAACCTCGTGATCACGCAACCCACAATCAAGATTGAGATCTGATCCCGGAAAGCCGAAATAGGTATGATATGAGTGCGACAAAATGGGAACCTGCCCCAAGGCACCAACACTATTGGAATGAGTAGAATGACGCCACGAAGCCAGTTAATCTTCGATAAGTCAGATTCAGTTCGTTCAAGAACTGAAGAATGCAAGAATCACTCCCACACGTTAAAACTAAAAAATTCAGAGTAATAATCATCAAAGCTGCCGAAATTGTGGCTTGCATGAGTTTAAATAGTTCTTGAAAAATTAACCCTAATGGACCTCTTATGTGGACTTATATGAGGTCCACTCAAAACTGGCCCAAAACCCTAAACTAAAAAGCCCATAACCTGATCCAAACAAGCCTTGGATCCTAGCTGAAAACAAACTATTAATTAAGCCCAAACATGAAAGAAAATAATAAAAATAAGTAACTTGTCATTAAATACCACCAGCCCTTCTTTCCTTGTGTAGCTAGGATGAATAAGGAATCCTTATAAGAAAAGGATTCTGAAACATTAATGAATCCTTGCCACACTAGGAGATTATATTGCAACTCATTAAAGATCCTTGTGGAACTAGGAAATTCCCAAAACCAGCTCTCACATCCTTGGAGGATAAGAATCCTAATCAAATAAGAAGTCCACAAGTCAAATGGAAGTAAATAACAAAATCCGTACAACCTCTGTTGACCAGTATTGGGGTGCCTTCCCGAACTCCGATTGACCTGGACTGTTGCGCTTTTGACGCCAAAATCCGAATCTGACCTTACTTGGATCGTATCACAGGGCTGAACCGTATCACCATTGTGTCACACTCATATCAGACCTATTTCGGCTTTCCATGATCAAATCTCAATCTTGATTATGGGTTGCGTGATCATGAGGTTTGCGTCAATTTGGTTTCGTGTACATATTAGTCGTAGTAGATTATGTTTCAAAATGGATAGAGGCAATTCCAAGTCGAAACAATGATCACAAAACAGTGAGAAAGTTTTTGAATGATAATGGAATCCCTCGAGCCATGATAAGTGATAATGGAACACATTTCTGCAACAAGCCATTTGATTCTTTAATGAAGAAAAATGGAATCACACACAAAATTGCCACCCCTTATTACCCTCAAACAAGTGGACAAGTAGAGCTTGCTAATAGGGAGATCAAACAAATCTTGGAAAAAACAGTGAACCCTAATAGGAAAGACTGGTCTTTAAGACTTAATGATGCACTTTGGGCTTATCGAACTGCTTATAAAACATCATTAGGTATGTCACCTTATAGACTAGTCTATGGAAAACCTTGTCACTTGCCTGTGGAAATTGAACATAAAGCTTATTGGGCTATTAAAGCTTTCAATTCAAACCTTGATGATGCTAGTCAGCTGTGAAAATTGCAAATAAATGAGCTTGAGGAAATAAGAAATGATGCATATGACAATTCAAGAATTCATAAAGCAAGAATCAAAGAGTTTCATGACAAGAAAATACTGAGAAAAATATTCAATGTTGGTTAAAAAGTCTTGCTTTATAATTCTCGACTCCATTTATTTCCTGGAAAACTAAGATCAAGATGGAGCGGTCCTTTTATTGTGAAACATGTGTATCCATATGGGGCTTGTGATATTGAGAATCCAAATAATGGCAATGTTTTCAAGGTAAATGGGCATCGTTTGAAAGTTTATTTTGACAATTTTTTGGTTGAAAATGACTCTATTGAATTGAGTGATCCTGTATATAAAGATTGATTCTTTATCTCACATTGTTTTGTGTTTTGTTTTGGTGTATCTATTGTTTTGCTAGTCTCTCTCTCACCCCAGTCAAATGGTGGATAACAGTACTCCGTGACTTAAGTCGATTCTTTCAATTTCCCAAATAACTGATACCTGTATATATTTGTACAATTCTCTGCTCTTTCTCCCTTCTTTGAATCTTTCCCCAATTCTTCTTTGAAAATGGACACCACTCTTGAAAAGTTTAAAAGGTATTTTCCCGCTTTGCCTCCAAATGCGATTAATAAAATGATGCGAACCTCGTGATCACGTGGTCATGCAACCCTCACGCAAAGACACCGATTCCTGGAAAGCCAAGTAAATCAGGTTTGATAGGAGTGTGACACAAAGATAACTTGTACCTAGGCACCAGCACTATTGGAAACGGAGACCCCCACCCAACGAATATTGATTCGCGAACGAGAAGTATAAGGATGACGCCACGAAGACAGTTGTTCTTCGATAAGTCGTTTCCAGTTCTTTAGAGAACCATGGAAGGGAGATTATCTCACCAACACACACACACAAAGTGCGGCAAACAAGAAGTTTTATTAATATGAATTGTCTTCTTACATGTCTGGTTATGCCCTTATTTATAGTGACTGCAAACTAAAATAAACCCTAATGGACCCCTTATGTGGACTTATATGATGCCCACTTACAATTAAACCCAAATAATATAAATATACCCTAAACTAAGAAGAAAATAACATTAAAATAAAAAAATCCGAATTTAATATCCTAAATATGATAGGATCAGATTTGTAGCCCTTTAGAAGTCCTATATAAGCTAGGAGAATCAAATCTGAAGGTAGAATTAGTTCTGAAATCTTCTTTCCTTTTTGTAGCTAGGATGAATAAGGAATCCTTGCGAGAAAAGGATTCTGAAACATTTATGAATCCTTGCCACACTTGGAAACTATGTTGCAGCCCATTAAAGATCTTTGTAGAATTAGGAGATTCCCAAAATAAGCTGCCGCATCCTTTTAGGAAAAGAATCCCAGCCAAATAGGAAGTCCACAAGTCAAAAGGAAGTAAATAACAAAACCCGTACAGCCTCTGTTGACCCGTGTTTGGATGCCTTGCCGAACTCTAATTGACATGATATTTAAACCCAAGGTACGAAAACATGTCAGGAGCCTCCACGTAAAATTTCAACCCGATCCAACGGTGGGATTGAGAATTATGACTATTTCCGTAAAACTGGATAGTTGCGCATTTTACGTCAAAATCCGAATTTGACCTTGGCTGGATCGTATCATAAAATTTACCGTGCTAGGTGTGCAAGATTGAGGTTGTTAATGAATCATGGAATTCCTGAAGATATTTGCTGCCTAATTGAAGCAAAGGTCCGATTATCAGGTGAGTCCTCCAATTCTTTCATTTCACACATGCCTGGAACAGGTAAAAGCACTTTTGCAAAGTAACGTCGTGCAAAACGACTGAAAGTCTGTCACAGATGTGCCAGATAGACTTGCAATGCAACATGTCGTTCTTTAGAAATGATATCTGTAAACCGTGAAGATAAGATACAATTCATTAAGGATGGCCTGAGTAAGGGGTCTTTAGATAATCTTTTGTTGACCCTTGAGACGCATCCTAGTGGAGATGTGCATCATGTAATTCATGATTTATGGCCACAATTCCATAAAGAACATGATCGACTTAGTCTTGGGAATCTGACTAAAAAGACCCTGTTTGCCAGTTTTTAAGAAAACTGGATGGGAAGCCTATCCCCGACCCATAGAGGGCGTTTAAGCCGTTCTTGGACATAAAACAAAGGGAAGATGTGAGCCACAATCACAACTACCTGTACATACATGCTTTGTCAAAATAAATAAATAAAGAGAGAGAGTGTGAGACAACAGTTGTCCTACATATAGGTGGTATGATTGCATTTTCAATTTCTCATCTATAAATTCTTCTCTTCCTTCCCTTCATTTCTACTCAACCAATACATTCATCAAATATAGAAGTGTGTAGAAATGGCAGGTTCCTCAAGTCATCACATAAGAAATATTTGTGTTTTCGGTGGATCCAGTCCTGGGAAAGAAAAAGAGTTTTTAGAATCAACAAATCATCTTGGTCGGGTACTAGTTGAGAGAAAGATTCATTTAATGTATGGGGGAGGCAACCTTGGGTTAATGGGAGGTGTGTCAATGGCTGCATTTTTAGGAGGCAGTCAAGTTTTGGGGGTTGTCCCCAAAGCTTTAGCAAATGGGGACATCATTGGAAAAACAATTGGAGAGGAACTACAGGTCTCCACAATGTCTGATCGACTGAATACCATGTTTAACCATGCTGATGCCTTCATTGCCTTACCAGGTGGCCTGGGCACATTGGAAGAGATCTTTCATATTTCATCTTAGGCCCAACTGCACATTCATCATAAACCTATAGGTTTGTTAAATGTTAATGGTTTTTATGATAAGTTGCTGTCTTTCTTTGATCAAGCTGTGGAACAAGAATTTCTAACATATTCGACACGATAAATCATAATCTCTACTGCTACTGTTGAACAATTGATTCACTAACTACAATCTTTCGTCCCTGTCATTGATCCCTACATGAGTCAACTAAGGAAAGCCATAAAAAGCTTAGATTAGATTTGAGCGTTCATTTGTGAAACATTGTGTCTTGTGGTTTTATTAATAACATATATATATATTTTTTGTTATTTCTTATATTTGTTTAAGTGTGTTTCAGGTGATGTCTTCTATACTCTATCTTTCTACCTTAGGACATTAAGGACAATGTCTCATTTTGGTTGGGGGGGAGAGGGTAGTAGTTAAAAAAAAAAAACTAACTTGCTAACTGTTTTTGCTATTATTAAAACCATTTGACAAAATTGTTATTAGGATAGCAGAGTATGGAGTTAGTTTTATTAACTCTTGAAACGCATCATAGTAAGTAACCTTATTAGGATGGCAGAGTAAGGAGGAAATTTTATTGACTCTAGAGACGCATCTTAGTAAGTATCATTACTAAGGTCTATCATAATACTTCTTGAAATATTTAGGTTTACAAACTCTCGCATTGTTATCACTTGATTCTGCTCATATACTCATTTAACAAGTATTCTTAAACCTTCATTTTCACACACACACTTTAACATATGATTGTGGGTTGCACATTGGATTATTATATTAATTATGTTCTTTTGTTGAAGGTAACAACTAAGGGAAAGGGATAGTATATAATTTGTAAAAAAAAAAATGATGATAATATTGATGATAATAAAAACGTAGATAAGTTTGGTTTTGTAGCCTCCCTAAACTAAGCAATTAAGCCCGAAGGGGTGTTTTAACACCTAATACCCTAAAGTCAACTGACTTGGGAGCTATTGGCCCAAAGCTTGTTACATGGGTTAAGGAGAAAAGCTTAAGGGAATCAAACATTGCACTATCTACGTATCAGTATCTGCAACCCGAGTTGCTAAGCTCGTAGGGGAGTCTCAACACCTAATGCCCTAAGACCAACTTGTCTGGGAGTCATTAGTCTAAAACTCGTTACATGGGTTAAAGATACATTGTGTTTTAAGTTGTATGTGTATACAAATAAAAAAAAAAAGAAAAAATATATAATAATAATAATCCCAACCCAAGGAAGTTAACCTTAAACATTCGAACATAATATTGTTTTCTTCCAACAAAAGCCCCATCATCTATGTTTTCATACATTGAGCACATAAAAAGAAGGTTTATTAATATCTTGTTTAAGAAGTATGAAGTAGGAATATAAATTTAATGAGAGTTTGTTTATTTGGATAGATTAATGGAAGTTGAATGATTAATGCCTTGCTTTATGGAACTTGCAAATTGTTTTTCTATTTTAACGCTTTGATTACTAGGGACTAGTAAAAAGCTGGTTGGGGGGTGTGATTAGTACTTAAAAGTGCATGTTTATTAAAGGTTTATATCAATATTTTGCACTTGAAGTATCAATAACTCCTTAACTAAAGCATGTTTTATAATAACAAGTCTAATACTATAAGATACCTTAATATATGGTAAATGTTCATTTTAAATGCAGGCATATCACATAAATCAAAGGATTGATTGATGAATTCAACTACTGAAATTTGTGAAGATAAAGAGAGGGTAAAGCTTAGAAAAGAGATGTTGGTGTAGTCCAAACTAGAGCACTGTTCGGTAATTGGGTCATATCTCGAGTTCTAGATGTCCAAATAACCTCAAACTTTTACACAGATTTGGTAAGACATAGGCCTACAACTTTCATGTGGAGGCCAGGATCTAACAAGGCCGTTTTCAAGTCCAAAACATAGCAACAACGGAGAAGTCCAAATCTGTCCTGCAGCCCAGACACTGTTCAGTGTTCAGCCCATATCTTGAGTTTTAGAAGTCCAAATGACCTCATTTTTTCTTCCTGGAAAGCTAAGATAATTTCCTAGAACTTTCATGATTTCATATGGTTCCAGTTCTGATGTTAGCAATGACGTTTTATTCAGACAAGAAGATAAGGATTTTCACCAAGTCAAGATGTGGTCATGATGCGAACCTCGTGATCACGTGGTCACGCAACCCACACACAAAGACACCAATTCCCGGAAAGCCAAGTAAATCAGGTTTGATAGGAGTGTGACACAAAGATAACTTGTACCTAGGCACCAGCACTATTGGAAACGTAAACCCCCACCCAACGAATATTGATTCGCGAACGAGAAGTATAAGGATGGCGCAACGAAGACAGTTGTTCTTCGATAAGTCGTTTTCAGTTCTTTAGAGAACCATGGAAGGGAGATTATCTCACCAACACACACACAAAGTGCGGCAAACAAGAAGTTTTATTAATATGAATTGTCTTCTTACATGTCTGGTTATGCCCTTATTTATAGTGACTGCAAACTAAAATAAACCCTAATGGACCCCTTATGTGGACTTATATGATGCCCACTTACAATTAAACCCAAATAATATAAATATACCCTAAACTAAGAAGAAAATAACATTAAAATAAAAAAATCCGAATTTAATATCCTAAATATGATAGGATCAGATTTGTAGCCCTTTAGAAGTCCTATATAAGCTAGGAGAATCAAATCTGAAGGTAGAATTAGTTCTGAAATCTTCTTTCCTTTTTCTAGCTAGGATGAATAAGGAATCCTTGCAAGAAAAGGATTCTGAAACATTTATGAATCCTTGCCACACTTGAAAATTATGTTGCAAGCCCATTAAAGATCTTTGTAGAATTAGGAGATTCCCAAAATAAGCTGCCGCATCCTTTTAGGAAAAGAATCCTAGCCAAATAGGAAGTCCACAAGTCAAAAAGGAAGTAAATAACAAAACCCGTACAGCCTCTGTTGACCCGTGTTTGGATGCCTTGCCGAACTCCGATTGACATGATATTTTAACCCAAGGTACGAAAACATGTCAGGAGCCTCCACATAAAATTTCAGCCCGATCCAACGGTGGGATTGAGAATTATGACTATTTCCGTAAAACTGGATAGTTGCGCATTTTACGTCAAAATCCGAATTTGACCTTGGTTGGATCGTATCAGGTCACCCACTCAACAATTATTCATCAAATCAATAGTTCCAAATTTTGGCCTATAAAAGGAGGCATTTGCCATGCATTTAGGCATCTTGGTGTTCAGATCAAGATCATGCTCTTGCTCTCTTTCTTTGTATTTTGTAATGTTTAACTTTTATTTAATGCTATATTAATCTCTTGTTTATGCTCTTCATTTCCTTTCCTTTATTTGTATAATTATGTTCTTATCTTGTTTATTTATGTTTCTTTCTTTCGTTATGTTTAGCTAAATCTATTATGTCAAGTTGAAAAGGGTACACTAATGGTGTAAGAATAAGTATAGTATAAACTCAACATGGACTTTAATGTTTGATATTAACATGTTTTATATTTGTTACCTTGTTCACTTTTAATACTTTGCTTGTTAAATGATTAATCTAGATTTATGTTGTATAACACTTGGCATAACAAATCTATGAAAGGAACTTGATTTGTTGTTAATTTAAGTTATAATCATGAATGCTTGACAACATTTACAAGTATTAGCATCATTCGAATAAGATAAGTAATGTAATCATGTTAACAATTTATAATCTGATTGGAACCTCCTTCGTGTGTGTTGCGATGTAGCGGTCGCACAAATTAATTACCCTAGCTTCAAACACAACACACAAGATAGTATAGAGCAAGCAAGGGATCGATCCCACGAGGAAGATTTAGTTCAAATTTTTATGCTATACGTTATGCAGTTTGGGGAGGGTTTGGATGTTATCTAGGCTAAAGCAAAAGAAAACAAAAAACAAAAAACAAAATTTAATAAAATCAGAAAATTATCAAGAGAACAAACCTTGGTCGCAATCACACATCCACCTATAGAAATCATAACTGATCCTTGAAACGAAACTCCAGTTTATATTCTGAATTTTTATCTTTTCTTAACGTTGGTTAATTAACGGATCTACCGTATAACTAACCCTAACCAACAAATAATCACAGTGTCCGCACTAATGATTTAATCCAATGGCAGCCTTAAGATCTAGATAAATTCATTAATCTTAACAACTAAGTTGTCTGCTTATGTTGCTTTGATCGAATGTTCTCCCTAAGATTAATAACGTAGATCTAGATAAACTCAGTTTCTTCACAAGTTCATATACCACAACTCCGGTTTTGATATCAAACTTACCAATAAATTGTCTACAATAATAACTTAAAGTCCGCTCTAGCAATTAAAATAAACAATCATAAGAAAAATAAGCATAAGAGAACAAACATATTCATCATATAAACTGAAAAGAAAAGGTAAAATAGATCTCACAGTTCTTGAAATCTGACGGTTTCCGTGTCCTTGCAACCAAGAAAATGAGTTTAGCCTTGCATGTTTGTTGAACAACTAATCAAAAAGATGGAAGAATGCATGATTTAGGGTTTCTTAGAGTAGGGGGGCGTTTTTCTCCTCTTGGGTGGCTGCCCCCCTTCTCTTCTCTCATTCTTTTTATATGCTAGGAAACCCTAATCTCTATTTTACAAAATAGTCCTCCCTTAAGTAGACAATTTACATTTAAGTAGTTTAATAACTATTTTCCTAAAAAAGAAGAAATAGCTTTACATGAAATCTTCAAGCTTTGACTTAGAGGAGCTACATTGCTGAAATAAAAACTTGGATGTCGGTTTAGATGCTTCGGAATGTAATTTGGACTCGTTTCTTCACGAAACGTGTTTGCTAGCAGAATTCAGTTGTCATCTTTGAAAAATCATATCTCCCTCATATGACATCGTTTTTGGCTGATATTTGGAGAGTTTATAGGCCTTTGAGTCAGGAATCCAAATAAATTTAGTTTGCATCAATTGGACTTTTTTTAGCTCTAGATATTCAAGTTGGAATGACCGAAGGTCAACACTGGCAAATTACGAGATTTGACTTTGAAAGCTGTGATTTCCATGCTCTTCCTTATTTTATTGTCTTGCCTTAGATGTCCAGAAATGTATGGATGTTAGCTTTTTAATGCCACTAGAATCACTTAATTTCGACCTTTAGAGCTCACGTTCTGCACAAAACATCGACTAAACGTCAAATCTGCCAATTACCTTCAATTTACTTCTTTTTGCATCTTTCATCCAAAAGTGCCTTCAAAACATAAAACAAAGGATATCAAGGCATTTTATACAAAAACATAGGCAAAACACTAGTTAAATGTGGGTGAAACTATCGAATAATATGGTTGCATTAGTGTGTCGTTTCCAAGTTGAGTAATAAGAGTTTATACTATACTTGTTTGAAATACCATTAGTGGATCCTCTAATCCTTACATTAATCTTCCATCTCAAAGTTCTTATTAATTTCTTCATCCTCTTCTTTTTATTGTTATTATTATTATTACTACTAACACTATTATTATTACTATTATTATTATTATTATTATTATTATTATTATTTACATTCTTGTCATATTTTATGTACATCAAGTATGTTCTGTGTTTGATCAAGGATCCTGACATTGTTGATCTTACCTTGTTCATTCGCATCAGAAATCTGTTTATATTATATAATATATCTCTTTGATCTTTTTATAAACTCAGTATATAGGCTGGAAACCTGTGACCCGATCTTTTAGATCATTCTCAGGTATAACAACGCCACGTACTGAGTACTACTAATATTACTATTACTATTGTTATTATTGTTTGTTGTTGTTGTATTGTTATTTATAATTTATACAATTAACCTCTTTGTGGTTCGACCCTGGTCTTGCCGAGTTATTAATTACTTCGACACTCCTACACTTGGGAGAAGACATCAAGCTTTTGGTCATATTAGTACCCACTTTTCAAGTCAATTTTAGAGAAAATACAAGATCCATGTAACTCATCTAACATATCATCAAGCCTAGAAATGGGGTGTCTATACTTTACCGTTGTGTTGTTGATGGCTCAGCAATCAACACACATCCTCCATGTTCCATCCTTCTTTGACACAAGTAGCACGGGTATAGCACACGAGCTCATACTCTCACGAATGTAGCCCTTTTCCATCAGCTCATCAACTTGCCTTTGAAGCTCCTTTGTCTCCTCGGGATTGCTTCTATAGGCTGGTCGGTTAGGAATTGAAGCTTTACGTTCCAAATGCAAGCCATGACATAGATGATGGAGAGATGATGAATTTTGTGATGGGAAATGTGTGTGACAGACTTGATAAGGTGGAGAAACGTGGTAATGAGGCTGGTACAAGCACCCAAAATGTGAGGAAGCTTGGGGCCGAATCGATAGCAAAATGTGGCAGTAGGGCCGCAAGGTGGGCTAATTATGAGGATTTTGAGGAGGCCGTTGATGATATTTATTATGGTGGTTTTGAGGATGAGGCCATAGTTGGGAAGGTTTTCGGTAGCCTAGAAATTAAAGGGATTTTGGGAATAGAACTAGGGGCCAATTCAGCCAAAGGGAAACTTTTCGTAGTGTTAGGGGACATGCTGATTTAGATGGTGATTTGGATGCTATCAAACTGAAAATACCTTCTTTTCAAGGTAAAAACGATCCCAAGGGATATTTGGAGTGGGAGAAAAAGGTGGATTGGATTTTTTATTACCATAACTATTCAGAGGCAAAGAAAGTGAAATTGGTTGTCATCGAATTCATGGATTATGCACTAATTTAGTGGGATCAGAATGTTATTAGTAGAAGAAGGAGTGGAGAGAGGTCGGTAGTTTCGTGGGAGGAGATGAAAGTGTTGATAAGAAGGCGATTTGTGCCTAACCACTATTATAGAGATTTGTATCTGAAATTGCAGGGTTTGAATCAGGGTTCTAGGTCTGTGGATGAGTATTTCAAGGAGATGGAGATCGCCATGATTCGGGCCAATGTGATTGAGGATCGGGAAGCTACTATGACTAGATTTCTAAATGGGCTAAATAGAGACATTATGTTGTAGAATTACAACATTGTGTGGAATTGAAGGACATGGTGGTGAGGCAAATAAAGAGAAGGGGCAGTACATGTTTTCAGACCAATTCGACTTCATCTTCCTTAATATGGAGGCTGAATTTGAAGAGAGAGGGAGTTGCCCAACCAAAGCCAAAGGCCGAACCACCTAAGGCCAAAAAGGATACTCATATAGATGGGAAAGGTAAATCTGAATATCAGCCTACTCGTGATAGAGATATTAAATGCTTTAAGTGTTTAGGGAAGGGGCACATGGCATCTCAGTGTCCAAACTGAAGACATGTTAATATTAAACATTAAGGTCCATGTTAAGTTTACACCATACTTGTTCTTACGCCATTAATGTAACCTTTTCACCTTGACATAATAAACTTAATTGAACATAATGAAGAAGAGAAACATAAATAAACAAAACAAGAACATAAATAAGATACAAGTTAACTAAGGAAAGGAAAGGAAATGAAAAGCATAAACAAGAAATTAATGAAAGCAAAACTTAAGAATTACAAAAAATATAAAGAGAGAAATAAAGAGCATGAACTTGATCTGAACAACCAAGCCCCTAAATACATGGCAAATGCCTCCTTTTATAGGCCAAAATTCAGAATTATTGATTTGATGACTAATTGTTGAGTGGGTGGCCAACTCTTGACTTTGTGAAAATCCTTATCTTCTTGTCTGAATAAAATAAAAATGCTAGCATCAGAAATGGGTCTATTGGAAAACATGAATGTTGTAGGAAATTGACTCAGCTTTCCAGAAAAAAAAATTAGAGATCATTTGGACTTTTAGAACTCCAGATATGGGCCAAACACTGAACAGTGTTTGGGCTGCAAGACAGATTCGGACTTCTCCGTTGTTGCTATAATTTGGACTTGTAAACAAACGTTTTAGATCTTGATGAAAACATGAAAGTTGTAGGCCTATGGCTTACCAAATTTGTGTAAAAATTTGAGGTCATTTGGACATCTAGAACTCGAGATATGACCCAATTACCGAACAGTGTTCTAGTTTGGACTGCACCAACATCTCTTTTCTAAGTTTAGCCCTCTCTTTGTCCTTTCAATTTCCATACTTGAACTCATCAATCAATCCTTTGATTTATA
The DNA here is from genome assembly GCF_005239225.2 of Populus alba. Lineage (NCBI taxonomy): Eukaryota > Viridiplantae > Streptophyta > Magnoliopsida > Malpighiales > Salicaceae > Populus > Populus alba. The sequence continues at coordinate 9,379,842 of NC_133296.1, read as the reverse complement.
TGATAGGCCTGCATTTAAGATGAACATTTACCATATATTAAGGCATTTTATAGTATTAGACTTGTTATTATAAAGCATGCTTTAGTTAAAGAGTTATTGATACTTTAAGTGCAAAATGATGATATAAAACCTTGATAAATATGCACTTTTAAGTACTAATCACACCCCCAACCAGCTTATTACTAGTCCCTAGTAATCAAAGCGTTAAAATAGAAAAACAATTTACAAATTCCATAAAGCAAGGCATTCATCATTCAACTTCCATTAATCTATCCAGATAAACAAACTCATTAAATTCATATATCTGCTCATTAAAGATCTTTGTAGAATTAGGAGATTCCCAAAATAAGCTGCCGCATCCTTTTAGGAAAAGAATCCTAGCCAAATAGGAAGTCCACAAGTCAAAAGGAAGTAAATAACAAAACCCGTACAGCCTCTGTTGACCCGTGTTTGGATGCCTTGCCGAACTCCGATTGACATGATATTTTAACCCAAGGTATGAAAACATGTCAGGAGCCTCCACGTACAATTTCAGCCCGATCCAACGGTGGGATTGAGAATTATGACTATTTCTGTAAAACTGGATAGTTGCGCATTTTACGTCAAAATCCGAATTTGACCTTGGCTGGATCGTATCACTTTCCCTTAGTTGTTACCTTTAACAACAGAACATAAATAATGTAATAATCCAATGTGCAACCCACAATCATATGTTAAAGTGTGTGTGTGAAAATGAAGATTTAAGAATACTTGTTAAATGAGCATATGAGCAGAATCAAGTGCTAGCAATACGAGAGTTTGTAAACCTTAATATTTCAAGAAGTATTCTGATAGACCTTGTTAAGAATGCTTACTAAGATGCGTCTCAAGAGTCACTTTAACAAAAGAACTCCTTTTACTCTGTCATCCTAGTAACAACAGTTTTGCAAATAGTTTATGAAATAGAAAACACAGTTTTTTTTTTAAATATCAACTACTACCCTTTCCCCCCAACCAAAATGAGATATTGTCCTCAATGTCTAAAGTTAGAAAGATAAAGTATACAAGACATCACCTGAAATAACAAACACTGACAAACCTAAAACACACTTAAACAAATATAAGAAACAACAAACACAATAATAAAACCAAAAGACACAAAGTTTTTACAAACGAAGGCTCAAATCCAATCTAAGCTTTTTACGACTTTCCTTAGTTGACCAATTTATGCGACTCATGGAGGGATTAATTACAGGGATTAAAGATTGTAGTTGGTCAATCAATTGTTCAGTAGTAGCAAGAGAGATTATGATTTGTCGTGCTGAAGATGTTAGAAATTCCTGTTCCACATCATGATCAAGAAAAGACAACAACTTATCATAAAAACCATTAACATTTAACAAACTTATAGGTTTATGGTGAATGTGCAGTTGGGCCCAAGAGAATATATGAAAGATCTCTTCCAATGTGCCCAAACCACCTGGTAAGGCAATGAAGGCACCAGCATGGTTAAACATTGCATTCAGTCGATCAGACATTGTGGAGACCTGTAATTCCTCTCTAATTATTTTTCCAATGATGTCCCCTTGTGCTAAAGCTTTGGGGACAACCCCCGAAACTTGACTACCTCATAAAAATGCAGCTTTTGACACTCCCCCCATTAACCCAAGGCTGTTTTCTCCATACATTAAATGAATCTTTTGCTCAGCTAGTACCTGACCAAGATGATTTGCTGATTCTAAAAACTCCTTTTCTTTCCCAGGACTGGATCCACCGAAAACACAAATATTGTTTATGTGATGACTTGAGGAACCTGCCATTTCTACACACTTCTATATTTGATGAATGTACGAGTTGAGTAGAAATGAAGAGAAGGAAGAGAAGAATTTAAGATGAGAAATTGAAAATGCAATCATACCACCTATATGTAGGCCAGTTGTAGTCTCACTCTCTCTCTCTCTCTCTTATTTATTTTGAAAAGGCATGTGTATGTATAGGTAGTTGTGATTGTGACTCACATCTTTCCTTGGTTTTACGTCCAAGAACGGCTTAAACGCCCTCTATGGGTCGGGGATAGGCTTCCCATCCAGTTTTCTTAAAAACTGGCAAACATGGTCTTTTTTAGTCAGATTCCCAAGACTAAGTCGAGCATGTTCTTTATGGAATTGTGGCCATAAATCATAAATTACACGATGCACATCTCCACTAGGGTGCGTCTCAAGAGTCGATAGAAGATTATCTAAAGACCCCTTACTCAGGCCATCCTTAATGAATTGTATTTTATCTTCACGGTTTACATATACCATTCTTAAAGAACAACATATCGCATTACAAGTCCATCTGGCATATCTGTGACAGACTTTTAGTTGTTTTGCACGACGTTTCTTTGGAAAAGTGCTTTTACCTATTCCAGGCATGTGTGAAATGAAAGAATTGGAGAACTCACCTGATAATCGGACCTTTATTTTAATCAGCCAACGAATATCTTCAGGAATTCCATGGTTCATTAACAGCCAACAAACCTCGTGATCACGTGGTCACGCAACCCACAATCAAGATTGAGATCTGATCCCGGAAAGCCGAAATAGGTCTGATATGAGTGTGACACAATGGAAACCTGCCCCAAGGCACCAACACTATTGGAATGAGTAGAATGACGCCACGAAGCTAGTTAATCTTCGATAAGTCAGATTCATTTCGTTCAAGAACTGAAGAATGCAAGAATCACTCTCACACGTTAAAACTGAAAAATTCAGAATAATAATCATCAAAGCTGCTGAAATTTTGGCCTACATAAGTTTAAATAGTTCTTGAAAAGTTAACCCTAATGGACCCTTTATGTGGACTTATATGAGGTCCACTCAAAACTGGCCCAAAACCCTAAAATGAAAAGCCCATAACTTAATCCAAACAAGCCTTGGATCCTAGCTTAAAACAAAGTATGAATTAAGCCCAAACAAGCCTCGGGCTGTAGCTAACAAAATAAAATAAAGCCCTTATCTCATGGCCCAAATAAGATTGTATTGGACCCCTCTTGCACATGGATAAGATGTACTAGGATCTCCTCTTGATACTCTAATGGACCTTCCAATTCTGACTTGGTGGAAACCTTCAAAACCAATGCATTCAATGCGTTTTTCAATGTCTTTGTCTTGGACCGAGTCCTTGGTCCATTTGGAACATGTAATGGGTCCTTGCTGGTGTTTCTAGGCTGGTCCGCATCACTATGAAAAGAAGGTAAAAGTTGAATAATGACTGACTTAAAATTAAAATGGGATGCATCAAGAGGGAAAACTATGTATGAGGGTGCACTTGTTCTTGTGGGATTCATGTGGTCTCTAAGTTTCCTAACACGGTTATTCTCATTATTCTCATTATGAAGTGACTGGTTATCTTCTTCGGCCATATTTTCTAAAAATGATGAGGATACCCTACAAAGTCTACCACTTAATGTACGTGACCAAACACTCATGCACATGTAGAAAGAGAATAAAAGGAAGAAGAAAACAAAAGAAAAGGAAACAAAGTTAGATACAAGAAAAGTGAAAAGAAAAAACAAAATAAATACTATAATTTGTACAAGAATTTACCTCCCCGGCAACGGTGCCAAAAACTTGACAACCAAAAAATTGATGTCTTCTCCCAAGTGCAGGAGTGTCGAAGTAATATAACCCGGCAAGATCGGGGTCGAACCACAGAGAGGTTAATTGTATAAATTATAAATAACAAGACAACAACAACAACAATAATAACAAAAATAATAACAATAATAATAACAATAATAGCAATAGTAATAATAATTTTAATAGTAGTAGTAGTAGTAGTAGTAGTAGTAGTAGTACTAATAATAATAATAATAATAATAATAATACTCAGTACATGGTGTTCTTATACCTGAGAATGATCTAAAAGACCGGGTCACAGGTTTCCAGCCTATACACTGAGTTTATGAAAAGATCAAAGAGATATATTATATAATAGAAACAGATTTTTGATGCGAATGAACAAGGCAAGACCAACAATATTAGGATCCTTGATCAAACACAAAGAATACTTAACGTACATAAAATATAACAAGAATGTAAATAATAATAATAATAATAATAATAATAATAATAACAACAATAAAAAAGAAGAGGAGGAAGAAATTAATGAGAACTTTGAGATGGAAGATTAATGTAAGGATTAAACAATGATAAAAACAAATGTCAAGGTTAGAGGATCCACCAATGGTATTTCAAACAAGTATAGTATAAACTCTTATTACTCAATTTGGAAACCACACACGAAGAATGTTCCAATCGGATGATTTGTTATTAATAGCTCATTATAAATTATTAACATGATCATATTAATTATCTTATTTACATCACACCAAACTTTTAAATATTGTCAGGAATTCATGATGTTAACAACAAATCAAGTTCCTTTCATAGCCTAGGTGTAGGTAATACCATACGGTTGGGCTATGAGAGTGCCAAGCATTTGTTGTACCAAGTATTATACAACACAAATCTAGATTAACCATTTAACAAGCAAGGTATTAAGAATTAGTAAGATAAAAAGATAAAACATGTTAATATTAAACATTAAGGTCCATGTTGAGTTTACACCATACTTGTTCTTACACCATTAGTGTAACCTTATCACATTGACATAATAAACTTAGCTGAACATAATGAAGAAGAGAAACATAAATAAACAAAACAAGAACATAAATAAGATACAAGTTAACTAAGGAAAGAAAAGGAAATGAAAAGCATAAACAAGAAATTAATGAAAGTAAAACTTAAGAATTACAAAAAAAATAAAGAGCGAAATAAAGAGCATGAACTTGATCTGAACAACCAAGCCCCTAAATACATGGCAAATGCCTCCTTTTTATAGGCCAAAATTCAGAATTATTGATTTGATGACTAATTGTTGAGTGGGTGGCCAACTCTTGACTTTGTGAAAATCCTTATCTTCTTGTCTGAATAAAACAAAAATGCTAGCATTAGAAATGGGTCCATTGGAAAACATGAAAGTTGTAGGAAATTGACTCAGCTTTTCAAGAAAAAAAATAGAGGTCATTTGGACTTCTATTTATAGGCCTATGGCTTACCAAATCTATGTAAAAATTTGAGGTCATTTGGACATCTAGAACTCGAGATATGACCCAATTACCGAACAGTGTTCCAGTTTGGACTGCACCAACATCTCTTTTCTAAGTTTATCCCTCTCTTTGTCCTTTTAATTTCCATACTTGAACTCATCAATCAATCCTTTGATTTATATGATAGGCCTGCATTTAAGATGAACATTTACCATATTTTAAGACATTTTATAGTATTAGACTTATTATAAAACATGTTAAAATGATGATATAAAACCTTGATAAATTTGCACTTTTAAGTACCAATCAGCGTCCATGACAGTTTAATCGGGAAGCGATTCATGATGGGTTTAGAAATAGGTTCACTATTGTAAAGGATGGTAAAACCATCACTCTTGTACCTCTTTCTCCAAAACAAGTGTATGATGATCAAATGAAATTAAAAAAAAAAAAAAAAAAAGAATGTGAGGATGGGAAGGGTGCAAATTCACGTGAGGACAATGGTCAGAGAAAACCATTAGATTCGGCTAAACCTAATGATACGATTCAGACCTATGATATGACCCAAGTAAGGCCAGATTCAGATTTTGGCATAAAAAGCACAACAATCCAGGGTTATGGCAACAATCATAATTCTCAATCCGACCGTTGGATCAGGCTTATATTTTATGTGAACTCTCCAAAGAAGTTTGGGAAGGAACCACAATACTGGTCAACGGAGGTTGTACGAATTTTGTTACTTACTTCCATTTGACTTGTGGACTTCCTATTTGGTTAGGATTCTTTTCCTACAAGGATGTGGCAGCTGGTTTTGGGAATTTCCTAGTTCCACAAGGATCTTTAATGAGCTGCAATATAATCTACAAGTGTGGCAGTGATTCATTAATGTTTCAGAATCCTTTTCTTATAAGGATTCCTTATTCATCCTAGCTACACAAGGAAAGAAGGGCTGGTGGTATTTAATGATAGATTAGTTATTTTTATTATTTTCTTTAATGTTTGGGCTTAATTAAAACTTTGTTTTGAGCAAGGGTCCAAGGCTTGTTTGGATTAGGTTATGGGCTTTTTCAATTTAGGGTTTTGGGCCACTTTTGAGTGGATCTCATATAAGTCCACATAAGGGGTCTATTAGGGTTAATTTTTCAAGAACTATTTAAACTCATGTAAGCCAAAATTTCGGCAGCTTTGATGAATATTATTATGAATTTTTCAGTTTTAACGTGTGAAAGTGATTCTTACAGTCTTCAGTTCTTGAACGAATTGAATCTGACTTATCAAAGATTAACTGCCTTTGTGGCCTCCTTCTACTCATTCCAATAGTTTTGGTGCCTTGGGGTAGGTTTCCATTATGTCACACTCCTATCAGACCTCTTTTGGCTTTCTGAGATCAAATCTCAATCTTGATTATGGGTTGCGTGACCACGATCACGAGGTTCATATCAGTTGGTATCAGAGCTAGGCTCCGAAACAAGGTAATATCATTTTGTTATTTTTGTTTTTTTTTTTTAGTTTTCCCTTAAGTTTTTCAGTGTTAGCGTCCATATTCTTGTTCTTCATGTCTGCGTCATCTAAGCGAAAAAAAAAATTATATTTCATCTTGCTACTGTCTCTAATCATATCAGTATATATATATAAATAGAGAGAGAGAGAGAGAGAGAGAGAGAGAGACAGAGATTAGTTGAAATTTGAAGGATCATTAAATTTTTTGCCGCAGAAACACAACTCTTGGTTAACCATAACCAAACCACCTCAGAATCAATTTAAACTTCATATTCAGTCTATTAGGGGTGAGATCACATCATATGTAAAATTTAGGCTTAGTCTGATATTGTTTTCTTGAGGTTTTAATTCGAGGTTCAATTCTGTCACAAAAACACAACTATTAGTGAACCATAAGCAAACCACCTTAGAATCAATTGAAACTTCATATTATGTGTATTGGGGATGAGATCGCATCATATATTAAATTTGGGCTTATTTTGATATCGACGTCAGGAGGTTTAATTGGAGGTTCAATTCTGCCGCAAACTGATCATACAAGGAGTTTGGGTACCTAGAAATAAGAGAACGACCTATAAATTGAGTTTTGGTGTTTTCATAATATTGTAATACTAAATATTAAATTTGAGGTCATTTGGATAGGTTTCTTTAGGTTCATGAATTGGGTCTTGTTTTGTCATCTTTCAGAACTTGTTTTGTTTTTGTTGATTTCGTTGATGCCATTATACTATCATTATATTTTGATATTTGGTTGTTGTTTGAGTCCTTTTCATCACTTTCACATTTGTTTGTTTTTTTTTTATAAGTTCTGGTCCAAACAAAAGTCAGATTTGTAATCTCGAATCTAAATCAGAGTTCTTCCTGTTATCAACTCTATTCTTTTCGTCATCTTCTTGTTTTTTTCCCCTATCTGTGTCATGTATTCACCAAGGGAGAGGGAACAGAGGAGGATTGTAGATCAACGATGCGAAAAACTAAGCCATGGTTTGGGGGTTTTAGAACGAGAAGTTGATAAATGTAGAAGATTATTCTATGATCTTCAAGCTTCATGGGAAAAAAAGGTACAGCGCCAAAAGGATGAAAGACGAAGAAGAGTCGTTGTGGTTATCATTCAAAATTATATACGCAAGTGGTTAGTATAGCGTGCTCATTTGAAATTCTTGTCAGTCATTACTTCTATACAGTGTTGGTGGAGAAAGGTGTTAACAATAAGGGGATTTCGAAGGCTTAAATAAAAGGCTACTGAAGTCGCTATTAATCCTATTCAAGATTCGAGGGCGAATCTTCTTGAAGAGGAAGGGAATGATACAGTTCAACCCTATGATACGACCCAAGTAAGGTCAGATTCAGATTTTGGTGTAAAAAGCGCAACAATCCAGGTTTACGGTAACAATCATAATGTAAGATCCCACATCGGCGGGTGAGGGGTGTGTTGCTGGCCTTATAAGTGGTGCTGGTTGCCAACTTGTTATACGCGTTTTGGGGCTTCAGGCGCAGAAGTGGGCTCGCGTCACCAGAAACAAAACCGTGAGGGCGGTAAGGCCCAAAGCGGACAATATATGGCAAGTTGGGTCAGGCCGTTACATTTGGTATCAAAGCTGACCTTACTGGTTGTCCGGTTGTGCCGACGGGGTTGTCGGGCTCCTTAAGGGGGGTGGATTGTAAGATCCCACATCGGCGGGTAAGGGGTGTGTTGCTGGCCTTATAAGTGGTGCTGGTTGCCAACTTGTTATACGCGTTTTGGGGCGTCAGGCTCAGAAGTGGGCTCGCGTCACTAGGAACAAAACCGTGAGGGCAGTAAGCCCCAAAGCAGACAATATATGGCAAGTCGGGCCGGGCTGTTACACATAATTCTCAATCTGACCGTTCGATTGGGCTAATATTTTATGTGGACTCTCCAAAAATGTTTTACTACCTTGGGTTAAAACTTCAGCTCAATCGGAGTTCAGGAAGAAACTGCAATACTGGCCAACAGAGGCTATACGAATTTTGTTATTTACTTCCATTTGACTTGTGGACTTCCTATTTGGTTAGGATTCTTTTCCTACAAGGATTTGGCAGCTGGTTTTGGGAATTTCCTAGTTCCACAAGGATCTTTCATGAGCTGCAACATAATATACAAGTGTGGCAGTGATTCATTAATGTTTCAGAATCCTTTTCTTATAAGGATTCCTTATTCATCCTAGCTACACAAAGAAAAAAGGGTTGGTGGTATTTAATGACAGATTAGTTATTTTTATTATTTTCTTTAATGTTTGGGCTTAATTAAAACTTTGTTTTGAGCAACAGTCCAAGGCTTGTTTGGATCAGGTTATGGGCTTTTTAGTTTAGGGTTTTGAGCCAATTTTGAGTGGACCTCATATAAGTCCACATAAGAGGTCTATTAGGGTTAATTTTTCAAGAACTATTTAAACTCATGTAAGCCAAAATTTCGGCAGCTTTGATGAATATTATTATGAATTTTTCAGTTTTAACATGTGAGAGTGATTCTTGCATTCTTCAGTTCTTGAACGAACTGAATCTGACTTATCGAAGATTAACTAGCTTCGCGGCGTCCTTCTACTCATTTCAATAGTGTTGGTGCCTTGGGGAAGGTTTCCATTGTGTCACACTTTTATCAGACCTCTTTCGGCTTTCTGGGATCAGATCTCAATCTTGATTATGGGTTGCGTGACAACGTGATCACGATGTTCGCATTACCTAAATCATTAATTAAACCGGTTAAGAGTGGAGGTAAAAATCGAGGAGTGAAGAAAGTAAGCTTGCGTGATGATAGTAGTGTGGAAAAAATTAAAGAAACAACCTAATTTTTATGCAAAAGGATCTCAAATCAGATCTGCATTTTTCACTAATAAGCCAATGATCTTACTTGTGTACAAGGAGGCTTGTTTTAGCACTAACAATCTTGATTCTGCTATTCCTAGTGTGGCTGTTTCTTTGATGCAGGAGTTTGATGATGTATTTCCTGAATACATCCCTAATGAATTACCACCATTAAGGGGGGATTGAACATCAATTGACCTTGTGCCCGGAGCTTCGATTCCTAACCATCCAGCCTATAGAAGCAACCTCGAGGAGACAAAGGAGCTTCAAAGGCAAGTAGATGAGTTGATGATGAAGGGGTACATTCATAAGAGTATGTGTCCTTGTGTTGTGCCCGTGCTACTTGTGCCTAAAAAGGATGGAACATGAAGGATGTGTGTTGATTGTCGTGTCGTCAATAACATAACGGTAAAGTATCGACATGCTAGATGAGTTACATGGATCATGTATTTTCTTTAAGATTGACCTAAAAAGTGGGTACCATCAGATTAGGATGAAAGAGGGTGATGAGTGGAAAACTGCATTTAAGACTAAGCATGGTTTGTATGAATGGTTAGTCATGCTGTTTGGATTTACAAATGCGCCTAGCACATTTATGCGTTTAATGAATCATGTATTGCGTGCATTTATAGGTAAGTTTGTTGTTGTGTATTTTGATGACATTTTGATCCATAGCAAGAACTTAAATTAGCATCTTGATCATTTGTGTAATGTACTTAGAGTGTTAATGCAGGATAAAAGGCCCATTGTGTATTTCAACGAAAAACTTAAGAATTACCCTACATATTACAAAGAGCTCTATGCCTTGGTAAGAACTCTAGAGACATGGCAGCATTACCTGTGGCCCAAGGAGTTTGTGATACATTCTGATCATGAATAATTGAAGCACTTGAAAGGGCAAGGTAAGTTGAGTAGGAGACATGCCAAATGGGTGGAATTTATTGAAACCTTTCCGTATGTGATCAAGTATAAGCAAGGAAAAGAAAACATTGTGGCTGATGCACTTTCACGCAGGTATGTTCTTTTATTTGCTTTGGATGCTAGATTTCTAGGATTTGAACACATAAAAGAATTGTACAAGGATGATAATGATTTTGCTAATGTTTACAATGCTTGCAAAACTTCAGCTTTTGGGAAGTTTTATAGACTTAATGGATATTTGTTTAAAGAGAGTCGATTATGTGTTCTATTAAGTAATATGCGTGAATTGCTTGTACGTGAAGCACATGGGGGCGGGTTGATTGGGCATTTTGGTGTTGTTAAGACTCTGGATGTGTTGCAAGAGCATTTTTATTGGCCTAAAATGAAAAAAGATGTGCAGTGCATATGTGATAAATGCATAACTTCCAAGAAAGCAAAGTCTAGGACTCAACCACATGGCTTGTATACCCCTTTGCCTGTACCTAAGGAACCATGGGTAGACATTTCGATGGATTTCGTCTTAGGTTTACTTAGGTCAAAATGGGGTAGGGATTCAATCTTTGTAGTTGTTGATAGGTTTTCAAAGATGGAACACTTTATTCCATGTCATAAAACCGATGATGGCACTAACATTGCTGATTTTTTCTTTAGAGAGATAGTACGACTTCACGGGGTCCCTAAGAGCATTGTTTCTAATAGAGATGTTATGTTCCTTAGCTATTTTTGGAAGGTGTTATGGGGGAAATTGGGTATTACACTGTTGTTTTCAACTACTTGTCACCCCCAAACAAATGGACAAACCAAAGTAGTTAATAGGACCTTAACACAACTTCTGCGTGCTGTCATTCAAAAGTTCCTTAAAGAATTGGGATGATTGTTTTCCATTTATAGAGTTTGCATATAATCGTAGTGTGCACTCTACTACTGAATTTTCACCATTTGAAATTGTGTATAGATTTAACCCTTTAACTCTAATGGATTTGATTTCCTTGCATGTTGATGAAAGGGTTAGTTTGGATGGTAATCGTAAAGCACAGGTGGTGAAGACACTCCATGAGAGTGTGCGGTAATAGATTGAAAAAAGGAATCGGGTGTATGCGACCAAAGCCAATAAAGGGCGCAAACATGTTGTCTTTCAGCCCGGAGATTGGGTTTGGGTGCATATGCGCAAGGAGAGATTTCTGGCCCATAGGAAATCAAAGATACAACCACGAGGAGATGGGCCATTTCAGATCCTTGAGAGGATCAATGACAATGCTTATAAAGTTGATTTACCAGGTGAGTATGGTGTTAGTGCTACCTTTAATGTTTCTGATCTTACTCCGTTTGATGTAGGCGATGATTCGGGGTCAAATCCTTTTAAAGAAAGAGAGGATGATACGGATCAACCCAACATCAAGCATAATCATGCCAACGATCCATTGGAGGTGCCAATTGGGCCAATCACAAGAGCTAGGGCAAAGAAGCTTAAAGAAGCATTGAATGGGTTGTTCAGAATTTATGGAGCAAGATGGACCTAGAAGGGCTTGGGACATTTAAGGAGTATGAAGGACAACCTTTAATTCATCTAGTTCAGGTCCAAGAAGAGCCCAATTCGTGTGGAACAAGAGTTTGATATGTCCGGCCCAATACCAGCCTTGTGAGGCTTGTTTTATTCCTTGCTACAAGGATAAAATGATACGGTTCAGCCCTGTGATACGACCCAAGTAAGGTCATATTCGGATTTTGGCATAAAAAGCGCAACAGTCCAGGTTTACGGCAACAATCATAATTATCAATCTGACCGTTGGATCGGGCTAATATTTTATGTGGACTCTTCAGACATATCTTACTACCTTGGGTTAAAATTGCAGGTCAATCGGAGTTCGGGAAGGCACCCCGATACTGGTCAACAGAGGCTATACGGATTTTGTTATTTACTGCCATTTGACTTGTGGACTTCCTATTTGATTAGGATTCTTTTCCTCCAAGGATGTGGGAGCTGGTTTTGGGAATTTCCTAGTTCCACAAGGATATTTAATGAGTTGCAATATAATCTCCTAGTGTGGCAAGGATTCATTAATGTTTCAGAATCCTTTTCTTATAAGGATTCCTTATTCATCCTAGCCACACAAGGAAAGAAGGGCTGGTGGTATTTAATGACAAGTTACTTATTTTTATTATTTTCCTTCATGTTTGGGCTTAATTAATAGTTTGTTTTCAGCTAGGATCCAAGGCTTGTTTGGATCAGGTTATGGGCTTTTCAGTTTAGGGTTTTGAGTGGACCTCATATAAGTCCACATAAGGAGTCCATTAGGGTTAACTTTTCAAGAACTATTTAAACTCATGTAAGCCACAATTTCGGCAGCTTTGATGAATATTATTCTGAATTTTTCAGTTTTAACGTGTGAGAGTGATTCTTGCATTCTTCAGTTCTTGAACGAACTGAATCTGACTTATCGAAGATTAACTGGCTTCGTGGCGTCATTCTACTCATTCCAATAGTGTTGGTGCCTTGGGGTAGGTTTCCATTGTGTCGCACTCATATCAGACCTATTTCGGCTTTCCGGGATCAGATCTCAATCTTGATTGTGGGTTGCGTGACCACGTGATCACGAGGTTCGCATCATAAAAAAGCCATCTATTTATTCTCCTAATTAAGTAAGGAAGTTGGCCATATCTTATTCCTAAAGAGGGGAGGACTATTTAATGCTTTTCCTAACATAGGAAGGAAAGTAATTAAATCAACAACAAAGGAGGAAATTTGTTTTCTTATTTGTCCAAGTTAAACAAGGAAATCCAAGCTAATCAAGGACATCAAAGGAAAGGGGGCAACAACACAAATTTGATTCTAGCATATTTAGGATGGTAATTTTTGGATTTTTATTTTTCTTCTTAGTTTATTAGGTTATTATTACTTATTTGGGTCAATTGTAAGTGGGCTTCATATAAGTCCACCTAAAGAGGGGGTCCATTAGGGTTTCTTTAAGTCTAGAGTCAGTATAAATAAAGACATAACCAAACATGTAAGGTTACGCAATTTTCAGATCAGTAAACTTTGCTGCACTTGTTTTGTGTTGGTGGGATAATCTCCCTTCCTTGGTTCTCTAAAGAACTGAAAACAACTTATCAAAGAACAACTAGCTTCGTGGCTGGGGTTTATGTTTCCAATAGTGTTGGTGCCTAGGTACAAGTTATCTTTGTGTCACACTCCTATCAAACCTGATTTACTTGACTTTCCAGGAATTGGTGTATTTGCGTGTGGGTTATGTGACCACGTGATCATGAGGTTCGCATCATGAATGATTTGATTTGTTTGGAGTGTTGGCCGAATATTTACTTGTGTTCGGATGGGTGGCCGAATGGGTTGTAGTGGTTTGAGTTCTAGTCGAATCTAATGGTCTTCTCTCCCCTTGTTCCTCACCTTGATTTTCTCTCCCCATCGCCTCATGCTCACTTTTTAGCTTTATTTTATCATCATACACCTGTTTGGGTGTAAGAGAAATTAAGAGTGATGGTATTACCATGTTTTACAATGGTATACCCATTTTTAACCCCATCATGAATTGCCTTCCTATCATATTGCCATGCTCTCCCCAACAAAATGTGACTTGCTTGCATTGGTACCACGTTGCACAGAACTTCATCAACATATTTCCCAATCGAAAATGGAACCACAACCTGTTTAGTCAGTTTCATGTAACCACTATCATTCAGCCATTGCAATCTATATGGTTTAGTATACTTAACAGTACACAAATTCAGTTTCCTAATAAGGGTGGTACTACAAACATTAACACAGCTTCCACTATCTATAATTAAACCACACACCTTGCTTTGGATATAACAACGTGTATGAAAGATGTTCTCCCTTTGTTGATTAGTTTCATCTTCCTTAACCTGAACCTGAAGTGTTCGCCTTATATAACCAAGAAATCCTCAACCAGTAATGCTAACTCATCCCCATCACTATCCTCCAATGGTGGCATGCCTTCACAATCAGATTTGTCACTTTCAGATTTCATATCACCATTATCTCTAATCATCATGATTCTCTTGTTTGGACACTCTGAAGCATAATGTCCATGTCCCTGAAACCTGGCATCAGTAGGGACGATGCCTTTGGTGGTTTAATTCTAGAAGTAACAAAGGATCTCGGCCGGACAATACCCTATCTCTTTAGTTTCGGCTTCCCAGATGATGAAGAACCCGAATTAAATGTTGGCCGAGCATGCCCCTTTCTAAGTTGTCTCTCCACCTTTGTAGCCATGTAAACCATGTCCTTTAGCTCCACGTACTGCTATAGCTCAACCACATTAGCAATGTCCCGATTCAACCCATTAAGAAATCTAGCCATGATGGCTTCTCTACTTCAACAACATTGGCCCGAATCATTGCTATCTCCATCTCTTTATGATATTCATCTACTGTCTTGAAACCTTGATTGAGACCTTGGAGCTTCATATATAAGTAACTGTAATAGTGGTTTGGCACAAATCGTCTCCTCATTAAGACTTTCATCCTACTGATCACAATCTGATCCCACCAAATCAATGCGTATTCTATAAACTCAATTATCACCAATTTCACCTTTTTTTGTTCAGAATAGCTATGGCAATAAAAAAATCCAATCTATCTTTTTCTCCCACTCCAAATAAGCCTCGGGATCGTTTTTACCTTGAAAGTTAGGAAATTTAAGTTTAATGGTGTCCAAGTCCCCATCCATATCTTCATAAGTGCTCATGCCACGGAAATTCACATTCCTCCTAGCCCTATTAAGTCCAGACTTGATTCCTTGGCCAGTAGATGCAAAATTATATTCATCTGCACTCGCATATGCGTTTTCGTCAACAAACTCTTCAAAACCAGATTTCACATTCCGTACGGCCATACAAACTGTATTTCACCTGCGATCAGCCCCACTATTCTGTTGCTTTATCAAATTCACCTCATCTTTTAGATCCTAGTACGTGTCCTAGACAACATCTCAAGTTGCTGGCCTATAGCTTGCAATTGAAAAGTTACGTCAGGGTTTTGTGTTGCTGATTCGTCATTTTTAGACATTCTTTGCATTTGCAAAATTTGGTTAGTAGCAAAAAATATATCCTTACACCTCCCGTGTATCACACAAAAAAAAATTAAGGCTTTTTACTCTAATAATCTCACTACGCCTTTTACCTCACAATTTGCTTTCTTTTGATTCTTTAGGAACTGAAATGAACAAATCAAAGTTAATAGCCTTCACAACGCACTTGAATTATAATTTTCAGACTCAAGAATCAATAAATATACTGAAAACAAAGAAAAAAAAAACTATGATTATGATTTTGCTAGTAGTAATGCAAATTCGTATGAATTGTGGACAAAACGAAGACACGAAATAAAACAGAAGTGAATATTAGCAAAAACAAATACTTGTCTCTTAGATAACCCAAATATAGTAGAAACAAAAATATTTGGACAAAACTAAACAGTAAATATCATGTTTTGAAACTGGACACAAATCTAAGCTTGCAATTGGAAAGCTACGTCAGTGTTTTGTGTCGTTGATTTGTTGTTTTCAAACATTCTTTAAATCTGCAAAATTTGATTAGTAGCAGAAAATATATCCTCACACCTCTCATGTATAACACAAAAAAAAAAATCAAGACTTTTCACTTTAATAAGCTCACTACGCCTTTTACCTCACAATTTGCTTTCTTTTGATTTTTTAGGAACCGAAATGAACAAATCAAAGTCAGTAGCCTTCGCAGTGCACTTGAATTATAATTTTTAGACTCAATAATCAATAAATATACTGAAAATAAAGCAAAACAAAACTATCATTATGATTTTGCTAGTAGCAATGCAAATTCGTACAAATTGTGGACGAAACGAA
Source organism: Populus alba (assembly GCF_005239225.2). NCBI lineage: Eukaryota > Viridiplantae > Streptophyta > Magnoliopsida > Malpighiales > Salicaceae > Populus > Populus alba. The sequence goes on along the minus strand of NC_133296.1, from coordinate 9,363,667 downwards.
GACACGAAATAAAACAAAAGTGAATATTAGCAAAAAAAATTACTTGAATCTTAGATAGCCCAAATATAGTAGAAACAAAAAGATTTGGACAAAACTAAACAGTAATGATCATGTTTTGAAACTTCACGCAAATCTAACCTATTACACAATTTTTACGTAACAGACTTGAAACCCAGACCAAACGATCTTGAAATGACCTCAAATTTAATATTTAGTATTATAATACTATGAAAACACCAATTTATAGGTCGTTCTCTTATGTCTAAGTACCCAAACCCCTTGTATGATCAGTTTGCAGCAGAATTAAACCTCCAATTAAAACCTCCATAAGCCGATATCAAAATAAGCCCAAATTTAATATATGGTGCGATATCATTCCCAATACACAGAATATGAAGTTTCAATTGATTTTAAAGTGGTTTGCTTATGGTTCACTAAGAGTAGTGTTTCTGTGGTAGAATTAAGACCTCAAGCTAACAATTCAGAATAAGCCCAAATTTGACATATGATGCGATCTCACCCCTAATAGACTGAATATAAAGTTTAAATTAATTCTGAGGTGGTTTGCTTATCATTCACCAAGTGTTGTGTTTCTGCGGCAAAATTGAATGGTCCTTCAAATTTCAACTAATCCCTCTTTCTCTTTTTTTTTTTTTAATATACTGATATGATTAGAGACAATAACAAGATGAAATATAAACTTTTTTTTTGCTTAGATGACGCAGACACGAAGAACAAGTAGATGGGTGCAAACACTGAAAAACTTAAGGGAACACTAAAAAAAAAGAGGAAAATAACAGAATGATATGACCTTGTTTCGAAGCCTAGCTCTGATACCAATTAATGCAAACCTCATGATCACATGGTCACACAACCCACAATCAAGATTGAGGTCTGATCCCGAAAAGCCGAAATAGGTCTGATATGAGTGTGACACAATGGAAACCTACCCCAAGGCACCAATACTATTGGAATGAGTAGAATGACGTTGCGAAGCCAGTTAATCTTTGATAAGTCAAATTCAGTTCGTTCAAGAACTGAAGAATGCAAGAATCACTCTCACATGTTAAAACTGAAAAATTCAGAAAGTAATAATCCTTAAACTGCCAAAATTTGGTTTACATGAGTTTAAATAGTTCTTGAAAACTTAACCCTAATGGACCGTGGACTTAAATGAGGTCTACTCAAAACTGACCCAAAATCCTAAACTAAAAAGCCTATAACTTAATCCAAATAAGCCTCGACTCTTAGCTGAAAACAAAATTGTTAATTAAGACCAAACAAGCCTTGGGTTGTAGCTAACAAAATAAAATAAAGCCCCTAATATTAAATCCATGTTCTGCCATGAGAAGAAAAAAATGAAGTAAAATATTACAGAGCTGATTCAAGGCTTTTTTATAGCCTTCTTGGATGTAAAACCAATCGAAGATGTGAGCCATAATCACAACTACTACCTGTACATACACATGCTTTTTTTGAAATAAATAAATAGAGAGAGAGAGAGAGAGAGACTCCAGCTGACGTACATAAAGGTGGTATGATTGCATTTTCAATTTCTCATCTATAAAATCTTCTCTTCCTTTACTTCATTTCTACTCAACCCATACATTCAACAACTATAGAAATGTGTAGAAATGGTAGGTTCCTCAAGTCATCACATCAGAAATATTTGTGTTTTCGGTGAATCCAATCCTAGAAAAAAAAAAACGAGTTCTTATATTTATTCAAGTGTGTTTCAGGTTTGTCAGTGTTCGCTGTTTTAGGTGATGTCTTCTATACTCTATCTTTCTACCTTAGGACATTGAAGATAATGTCTCGTTTTGGTTGGGGGGAAAGGGTAGTAGTTGATATTAAAAAAAAACTAACCATGTTTTCTATTTCATAAAACATTTGCAAAACTGTTGTTACTAGGATGATAGAGTAAATGAGTTCTTTCGTTAAAGTGACTCTTGAAACACATTCTTAACAAGGTCTATCAGAATACTTCTTGAAATGTTCAAGTTTAGAAACTCTCGCATTATCATCAATTGATTTTACTCATATAATCATTTAACAAGTATTCTGAAACCTTTATTTTCACACACACTTTAACATATGATTGTCGGTTGCACATTGGATTATTACATTAGTTATGTTCTTTTGTTAAAGGTAGCAATTAAGGGAAATGGATGGTATATAATTTGCAAAAAAAAAAAAAAAAACAAATTGATGATATTGATGATAATAAAAAGTAGATAAGTTTGGTTTTGTAGCCTCCCTAAAATAAGCAATTAAGCCCGAATGGGTGTTTCAACACCTAATACCCTAACTTGGGAGTTGTTGGCCAAGTGCTTGTTACATGAGTAAAGGAGAAAAGCTTAAGGGAATCAAACATTGCATTATCTACTGATGCGAACCTCGTGATCACGTGGTCATGCAACCCACAATCAAGATTGAGATCTGATCCTAGAAAGCTGAAATAGGTCTGATAGGAGTGTGACACAATAAAAACCTGCCCTGAGCCACCAACACTATTGGAATGAGTAGAATGACGCCACGAAGCTAGTTAATCTTCGATAAGTCAGATTCAATTTGTTCAAGAACTGAAGAATGCAAGAATCACTCTCACACGTTAAAACTGAAAAATTCAGAATAATCATCATCAAAGCTGCCGAAATTTTGGCTTACATGGTTTAAATAGTTCCTGAAGAATTAACCCTAATGGACCCCTTATGTGGACTTATATGAGGTCCACTTAAAACTGGCCCAAAACCCTAATCTGAGAAGCCCATAACTTAATCAAAACAAGCCTTGGATCCTACCTTAAAACAAAGTATTAATTAAGCCTAGACAAGCCTTGGGTTGTAGCTAACAAAATAAAATAAAGCCCATAATATTAAATCCATGTTCTGCCATGAGAAGAATAGAATGAACTAAAATAGTACAGAACTAATTGAAGGCTTATTTATAGCCTTTTATGCAGCCCCTTAATCCTAGAAACAAAAGGAAAAGGTAGCCACCATGTTGTTTCCGAGTTGTAGTAGGATTCTTTTGTTTCCTTTGCTGTCCTCACTTCATGGCCCAAATAAGGTTGTATTGGACCCCTCTTGCACATAATAAGATGTACTAGGGTCTCCTTTTGATACTCCAAAGGACCTTTCAATTTTGACTTGGTGGAAACCTTCAAAACCAATGCATTCAATGTTAGGAAATCGTTCCTTACGCATGTACACAACCCAATCACTAGGTTGGAAAACAACCAGTTTACATCCCTTATTTGCTTTAGAAGTGTAAAGTCTGTTCTTTTTCTCTATTTGTAGTCGAACTCCCTTATGGAGTTCTCTCACCATCTTTGCCTTCTTTTCACCATCTAAACTTACCATTTCTTCAAAACATAAAGGAATTAAGTCCATAGGAGTGTTAGTGGATTAAAACCATAAACAATTTCAAAAGGAGAAAAAGTAGTAGTCGAATGCACAGTTCTATTATAAGCAAACACAACAAAAGGCAAGCATTCTTCCCAACTTTTCAAATTCTTTTGAATTACAACACGTAAAAGTTGGGATAATGTTCTATTCACTACCTCAGTTTGTCCATCTGTTTGAGGATGGCATGTTGTCGAAAATAAGAGTTTAGTTCCCAACTTTCCCCATAAGGTCTTCCAAAAGTAACTAAGGAACTTAACATCACGATCTGACACTATACTCTTAGGAATGCCATGCAAACGTACAATCTCCCTAAAGAACAAGTATGCCATATGAGATGCATCATCTGTTTTATGGCATGCAATGAAATGCGCCATTTTAGAAAACCTATCAACCACAACAAAAATAGAGTCTCTACCTTTCTTTGACCTAGGTAAAACTAAAACAAAGTTGATGCGAACCTCGTGATCACGTGGTCACGCAACCCACAATCAAGATTGAGATCTGATCCCGGAAAGCCGAAATAGGTCTGATATAAGTGCGACACAATGGAAACCTGCCCCAAGGCACCAACACTATTGGAATGAGTAGAATGACGCCACGAAGCCAGTTAATCTTCGATAAGTCAGATTCAGTTCGTTCAAGAACTGAAGAATGCAAGAATCACTCTCACACGTTAAAACTGAAAAATTCAGAATAATATTCATCAAAGCTCCCGAAATTTTGGCCTCCATGAGTTTAAATAGTTCTTGAAAAGTTAACCCTAATGGACCCTTTATGTGGACTTATATGAGGTCCACTCAAAACTGGCCCAAAACCCTAAAATGAAAAGCCCATAACCCAAAAATGAAAAGCCCATAACTTAATCCAAACAAGCCTTGGATCCTAGCTTAAAACAAAGTATGAATTAAGCCCAAACAAGCCTTGGGCTGTAGCTAACAAAATAAAATAAAGCCCTTATCTCATGGCCCAAATAAGGTTGTATTGGACCCCTCTTCCACATGAATAAGATGTACTAGGACCTCCTCTTGATACTCCAATGGACCTTCCAATTCTGACTTGGTGGGTGTCCAAATCCATATCTTCATAAACCACCACATGCCATTTCAACCTGATTCCTTGGCCAGCTCTCATAGTCATCTTCTCCCGCATCTGCGTTTTCATGTTCAAAATCAGATCTAACATGACCGATCAGCCCCACTATTATGTTGCTTTATCGAATTCACCTCATCTTCAGATCCTTGTATGTCCAAGACAACAGCTCAAGTTGGATTGGATCGCAAAACATGTAATTTTGTGTCCTTGCTTCTTTGAATCTGCCAAAATTTGGTGTTTATCCTGGGCTGCTCTCCGCCTTTTACCTCAAAACTTGTCCAAATAGAGCGCATATCTACCCAAGGATTTGCAAGTACGAATTGTGGAAAACGAAGACACGAAATAATGGAAAACAATACTTGACTGTATATATTTGGACAAAACTAGCGGCGGTTGTACTCTAGATTTTGCCTTTCAACAACCAATGCACTGTTCACAAATTTGTTGCACATCCAATCTTTTTTCATAGATTCCAAGGTTTAGCCAATAGTGTTTTGCGGCAAATGCTCAATGCAATACATCCAAGGTTTTGCAACCCCAAAGTGACCCATTAAACCACCCCCATGTGATGTGCTTCACGAACAAGCAATTCATGCAAAGAACTAGCAGGAACACACAATCTATTCTCTTTGAACAAATAACCACTCCATCAAATAAAAAACTTACCAAAAAGAAACGAATGTCCAATGCATTATAAATCTCAGCAAAGTTCAAATTATCATTATCATACAATTCCTTCACCATATTCAAAACCTTCACCAATCTAGTATTCATGGTGTGTAAAAAAACATACCTGCGCCGCGAGAGTACATTAGCAACACACTAGTGCATTACGCAAATGATCAAGATGCTCAGTTAAGTTCTTGCTATATATCAAAATTTCATCAAAATACATAACCACAAACTTACCCATGAATGCACGCAACACATGATTCATTAAACGCATAAAACGTACTAGGTGCATTTGTAAGTCCAAACGGCATTACTAACCATTCATACAAACCATTTTTTTTTGGTAAGCTGACTTATGTACAAAGAATTAAATTGGCTACAATGATATGCTAGGGGTACAAAAACAACTTTAAGAGTCCATGTCCCTCCAAATCTTTGGATCCTTATGTTTTCATCAACATTCCATTCATATCTTAAATGTTGTTTTCCATTCATCACCTTCTTTCATTAATTTGATGGTACCCACTTTTCAAGTCAATTTTAGAGAAAATACAGGATCCATGTAACTCATCTAACATGTCATCAAGCCTAGGGATGGGATGTCTATACTTTACCGTTATGTTGTTGATGGCTCGGCAATCAACACACATCCTCCATGTTCCATCCTTCTTTGGCACAAGTAGCACGGGTACAGCACACGGGCTCATACTCTCACGAATGTAGCCCTTTTCCATCAGCTCATCAACTTGCCTTTGAAGCTCCTTCGTCTCCTCGGGATTGCTTCTATAAGCTGGTCGGTTAGGAATTGAAGCTCCGGGTACGAAATCAATCTGATGCTCTATCCCCCTCAATGGTGGTAATCCGCTAGGAGTATCGTCGGGGAACACATCATCAAATCCCTGCAACAAAGAAATAGCAACACCAGGCACAATATGATCAAGATCATTAGTATTAAAGTAAGCCTCTTTGTACACAAGTAAGATCATTGGCTTGTTAGTGAAAAATGCAGATCTGACCTCACCCTCTCTAGCATAAAAATTGGGTTGTTTCTTTAGTTTTTCCACACAATCATCATCACACTTCCTGACTTTCTTCACTCCTCTTGTCTTACCTCCACTCTAGGCCAGATTTGGGTGTTTTTGAGTTGCAATCGAATGGTTTGATTTGTTTGGAGTGTTGGCCGAATATTTACTTGTGTTTGGATGGGTGGTCGAATGGGGTGTTCCTCACCTTGATTTTCTCTCCCCATTGCCTCATGCTTACTTTTTAGCTTTATTTGATCATCATACACCTGTTTGGGTGTAAGAGGTACAAGAGTGATGGTTTTACCATCTCTTACAATGATATACCTATTTTTAACCCATCATGAATTGCCTTCCTATCATATTGCCATAGTCTCCCCAACAAGATGTGACTTGCTTGCATTGGTACCACGTCGCACAGAAATTCATCAACATATTTCCCAATCAAAAATGGAACCACAACCTGTTTAGTCACTTTCCCTTCACCACTATCATTCAGCCATTGCAATCTATATGGTTTAGCATGCTTAGCAGTACACAAATGTAGTTTACTAACAAGGGTGGCACTATAAACATTAACACAGCTTCCACTATCTATAATTAAACCACACACCTTGCTTTGTACATAACAACGCGTATGGAAGATGTTCTCCCTTTGTTCATTAGTATCATCTTCCTTGACCTGAACCTGAAGTGCTCGCCTTATAACCAAGGACTCCTCAACCGGTAATGCTAACTCATCCCCATCACTATCCTCCAATGGTGGCATGCCTTCACAATCAGAACTGTCACTTTCAGATTCCACATCACCATTATCTCTAATCATCATAATTCTCTTGTTTGGACACTCTGAAGCATAATGTCCATGTCCCTGACACCTGAAACATTTAACATCACGAGTATGTTTAGGTTGAGTTTCAGATTTACCTTTGGCATCAGTAGGGACATCAACTTTAGCCTTTGGTGGTTCAGTTCTAGAAGGGCCAAAGGATCTTGGCCGGACAGTACCCTCTCTCTTTAGATTCAGCTTCCAAGATGATGACGAACCCCAATTAAACGTTGGCCGAGCATGCCCCCTCCTAAGTTGTCTCTCCACCTTCGTCGCCATGTGAACCATGTCCTCTAGCTCCACATAGTGCTGTAGCTCAACCACATTAGCAATGTCCCGATTCAACCCATTAAGAAATCTAGGCATGGTGGCTTCTCTATCCTCAACAACATTATCCAGAATCATTGCTATCTCCATCTCTTTGTGATATTCATCTACTGTCTTATAACCTTGATTTAGACCTTGGAGCTTCAGATATAAGTCTCTATAATAGTGGTTTGGCACAAATCGTCTCCTCATTAAGACTTTCATCTCCCCCCAAGTCTGAACGGGTCACTCGCGATTCTGATCCCACCAAATCAACGCATACTCCGTAAACTCAATTATCACCAATTTCACCTTTTTCTGTTCAGAATAGCTATGACAATAAAAAATCCAATCTACCTTTTTCTCCCACTCCAAATAAGCCTCAGGATCGTTTTTACCTTGAAAGGTAGGAATTTTCAGTTTAATGGTGTCCAAGTCCCCATCCATATCTTCATAAGTGCTCATGCCATGGAAATTCACATTCCTCCTAGCCCTGTTCGGTCCAGACCTGATTCCTTGGCTAGCTGACGCAAAATCATAGTCATATTCACCCCCATCTGCGTTTTCATCAACAAAATCTTCGAAATCAAATCTGAAATTCCGTGCAGCCATATGAATAGTATTTCCCTGGCGATCAACCCCACTATTCTATTGCTTTATCGAATTCACCTCATCTTTCAGATCCTTGTATCTCCTAGACAACAACTCAAGTTGCTGGCCTATGGATCATAATTGGAAAGCTACGTCAGCGTTTTGTGTCACTGATTTGTTGTTTTCAGACATTCTTTGAATCTGTAAAATTTGGTTTGTAGCATAAATATATCCTCACACCTCTCGTGTTTCACACAAAACAAAAATCAAGGCTTTTCACTCTATTAAGCTCTCTACGCCTTTTACCTCACAACTTGCTTTCTTTTGGTTCTTTAGGAACTGAAATCAACAAATCAAAGTCAGTAGTTTTCGCGGCGCACTCTAATTATAATTTTCAGACTCAAAATCAAAAAAATATACTGAAAACAAAGCAAAACGAAACTACGATTATGATTTTGCGAGTAGCAATGCAAATTCGTGCGAATTGTGGATGAAACGAAGACACGAAATAAAACAAAAGCGAATATTAGCGAAAACAATTACTTGACTGTTTCTTTCTGTTTTTTTTTCTTTTTAATAAACTGATATGATTAGAGATAGTAACCAAATGAAATATAAATTTTTTTTTTTTTTTGCTTAGATGACGCAGACTTGAAGAACAAGAAGATGGACGCAAACACTGAAAAACTTAAGGGAACACTAAAGAAAAAAAAAAATAATAACAGAATGGTATGACCTTGTTTCAGAGCTTAGCTCTGATACCAACTGATATGAACCTCGTGATCATGTGGTCACGCAACCCACAATCAAGACTGAGATCTGATCCCGGAAAGCCGAAATAGGTCTGATAGGAGTGTGACGCAATGAAAACCTGCCCCAAGGCACCAACACTATTGGAATGACTATAATGATGCCACGAAGCTAGTTAAGCTTCAATAAGTCAGATTCAGTTCATTCAAGAACTGAAGAATGCAAGAATCACTCTCACACGTAAAAACTGAAAAATTCAGAATAATAATCATCAAAGCTGCCGAAATTTTGGCTTACATGGTTTAAATAGTTCCTGAAGAATTAACCCTAATGGACCCCTTATGTGGACTTTATATGAGGTCCACTCAAAACTAGCCCAAAACCTTAATCTGAGAAGCCCATAACTTAATCCAAATAAGCCTTGGATCCTAGCTTAAAACAAAGTATTAATTAAGCCCAAACAAGCCTTGGGTTTTGACACAAAAGTCCAATGCAATCATGGTTGGACAATATAGAAAGATCACGTTCTGAACTTCAATTTTACCTACATAAATCGTGTTTTCACATGCATTGGATGACTTAAAATTCGGGTTCAAATCCATCTACTGTTCTGACCGTAAACAACATCAATTCCTTCACTTGCATTATCAATCCAAATACAAGTATGCCCAAGTTGATTAAGGGCTTTTCCCATCTCCAAGTTCCAATTGTAGGCAAATAAGCACCCTTGAACCAATTTCAAATTGATTGCTAATTTTTAACTCCAAAGCAGCTTCAATCATTGCAATTTGATTCGTCATGGCCCGTTGTAGTTGTTTTGCTCTCGCTCTTGTCATTGGACCATCTGCACCCTCTTGCATATTAGATTCAACTTTACGAGATGGATTATAATTCACATCAGCATGTTGTTTCCGAGTTGTAGTAGGATTCTTTTGTTTCCTTTGCTGTCCTTACTCATGGCCCAAATAAGGTTGTATTGAACCCCTCTTGCACATGAATAAGATGTAACAGGGTCTCCTCTTGATACTCCAAAGGACCTTTCAATTCTGACTTGGTGGAAACCTTCAAAACCAATGCATTCAATGCGTCTTTCAATGTCTTTGTCTTGGACCGAGTCATCGGTCCATTTAGAACATGTAATGGGTCCTTGCTGGTGTTTCTGGGCTGGTCTGCATCATCTATGTATCAGTATCTGCAAGCCGAGTTACTAAGCTCGTTGCATGGGTTAAAGATGTATTGTGTTTTAAGTTATATATATATATATATATATATATATATATATATATATATATATATATATATATGAACAAAATATTGTTTTCTTCTAATAAAAGCCCCATACATTAAGCACATACAAAGAAAGGTTTATTAATATTTTATTTAAGAGGTATTGAGCAGATATATAAATTTAATGAGAATTTATTTATTTGAATAGATTAATGGAAGATGAATGATGAATGTCTTGCTTTATAGAACTTGAAAATTATTTTTCTATTTTAAACGCTTTGATTACTAGGGACTAGTAATAAGCTGGTTGGGGGGGTGTGATTAGTACTTAAAAGTGTATTTTTATTAAGGTTTTATATCATCATTTTGCACTTGAAATATCAATAACTCCTTAGCTAGAGCATGTTTTATAATAACATATCTAATAATATAAGATACCTTTAATTTATGGTAAATGTTCATTTTAAATGCAGGCCTATCACATAAATCAAGGGATTGATTGATGAGTTTAACTACAAAAATTGAGAAGACAAAGAGAGGGCTAAGCTTAGAAAAGAGATTGATACGGTTCAGCCCTGTGATACGACCCAAGTAAGGTCAGATTTGGATTTTGGCGTAAAAAGCGCAGCAGTCCAGGTTCACGGCAACAGTCATAATCCTCAATAACCGTTTTATGTGGACTCTCCAGACATGTTCTACTCTTTTGGGTTAAAAATTCAAGTCAATCTGAGTCTGGAAGGAACCGCAATACTGGTCAACGGAGGCTGTACGAATTTTGTTATTTTCTTCCATTTGACTTGTGGACTTTCTATTTGGTTAGGATTCTTTTCCTACAAGGATGTGGCAGCTGGTTTTGGGAATTTCCTAGTTCCACAAGGATCTTTAATGAGCTGCAATATAATCTAAAAGTGTGGCGGTGATTCATTAATGTTTCAGAATCCTTTTCTTATAAGGATTCCTTATTCATCCTAGCTCCACAAGGAAAGAAGGGCTGATGGTATTTAATGACAGATTAGTTTTTTTATTATTTTCTTTAATTTTTGGGCTTAATTAAAACTTTGTTTTGAGCTAGGATCCAAGGCTTGTTTGGATCAGGTTATGGGCTTTTCAGTTTAGGGTTTTGGGCCAGTTTTGAGGGGACCTCATATAAGTCCACATAAGGGGTCCATTAGGGTTAACTTTTCAAGAACTATTTAAACTCATGTAGGCCAAAATTTCAGCAGCTTTGATGATTGTTATTCTGAATTTTTCAGTTTTAACGTGTGAGAGTGATTCTTGCATTCTTCAGTTCTTGAACAAACTGAATCTGACTTTTTTTTTTTGGTAAGCTGACTTATGTATTAAAAGAAAATGATACAAAGAATATAATGGGCATACCCAAGATTTACAATGAGGACATAAATGAAAACCAACAAATGGCTACAGGATAGCCACATAACAAAACAGAAACTTAGACCAACTAGATATGTTAGGGGTACAAAAACAACCAGCTAAACATCAAATTAAGAGTCCATGTTATTGACCCTCCAAAGTCTTTGGATCCTTATGTTTTCATCTGTTTGTTGAACATTCCTCATCAAAACAAGCTTATCGCGAATGATACATTCGATTTGATCAAAAACCAAATTCGAAGCTTTAGACACATCTGCAAAGATCCTTGTGTTCCGCTCTTGCCAGATACAATACACTGTAGCTGCGAAACCCAGTTTACGAGAAAAGTTAATGAAACTTTTGCCATGCCAAGAGACAGTGGCCAATCGAATCCATTCGTCCAAGCTTTTTATCATTCTTGGAATGTCGCATATGTCACAAACATTCCACCATAATGCTTTCGTAAAGGAGCATTCAAAGAACAAGTGGTTGTGATCTTTATTATTGCGGAGACAGAGTGAGCACCTATTGGGACCATGAATACCAAACCGATGAAGTCTATCTTGTGTTGAGAGTTTCCGTTGGATAGCCACCCAAAGAAGAAATGCATGTCTTGGGATAACATTCTTGAACCACACGATGTCATGCCAATCAACCATTTGATGATGAATTCTTAGTTGTTCCCAAGCTACTTTGACTGAGAAACTCTGATTTGGCGAATCCAACCGAACAATCTCATCCTTTTGCCTCTTAGGAGTAGATGTGGAAGGAATAGCTTCTATAATGGGGTGCCAGCCAATAGCATGAGTGATAGGAATTCTCCATTCTAAGTTATTAATTAGCACGTTCACTCTCGCGTTGTGTTCCATACCTGAATCATAGATGATCCCAAGCCACTTAGCCCTAGTAGTGCTAATATCTGAACCTGACCAAAGAAAGGATCTCATAATTTGCTCAACATTTTTCACTACTTCCCCAAGTAATAGGAATAGAGATGCCCAATAGACCTGGATGGAGAATAAGATTGAGTTAATCAGTTGTACTCGCCCTGCGAAAGAGAGTGTTCTGCAGGTCCAATGTCGTACTTTAGCGGTAATTCGATCCACGATGTAAACACCCAAATGAAAAAATATATATTTAGAGAGAGAGAGAGAGAGAGATGATGATGAAAGCAGTTTCTGCTGCCGATTTCTGGATCAGCAGCGATGCAGTTTTCGCTGCTGATTTCTCAATCAACAGTGACGTAGAGCTGGGAGGGAGGGGTAAAACTGGTTTTAGATAAACCAAACAAGGATAAGGACACACCTAAACCAACCCCCAAACAACCCATTTCATTTGATGGGTAGTATAAATACAAAGAGGGGAGAGAGAATGACCCATCTTCTTCCTAAACCAGCAGCTGCATGCCATCCTTCCCTTCCCCTTTCACAATAGAAACGTGAATCAAACTAGTAGAGATTACCTTGTGAGCTTGTGAGGGAGAGATGAGACCTTGAGAGAGGAGTGGGCAGCTGCATAGAGGAGAGGAAAAAGAGAGCTGGAAAAAGTGAGAGGAAGAAGGAGGAGAACCAGCAGCTGAAGAGAAAAGAATAGTGTCAAACCATCCTCAAACTTAGTTAAATTCAGAAGGTATGGGTCATGAAACTCCCTTTCCTCTCCCCTTTAAGATCAAAAACGAAAATGAAGAAGAAAAACCCTAAGAAAAATTGATCTAAGACCTAAGCCAGCTATGAGGGAAACTGAAATTAACTAGGAGAACTAGCAAACATAAGTGAAATAAAGTCAATTTCAGAACATCTAACAATTATGGTAGAAGGCTAGCTTTAACTATGAGGTAGGCCAGCATGCATGTGTGTGTGTGTTCTGCTGAAATTTAATGCTTTCTGCTGTGATGATTGTTGCTGAAATCAATGTGTTCTGTTGTGATGTTGTTGCTGAAATTTAACGTTTTCTGCTGTGATGTTGCTGTTGAAATTAATGTGTTTTGCTGTGATGATTGTTGCTGAAATTTAATGTGTTCTGCTGTGATGTTGTTGCTGGAATTTTTGTTGAACTATGTGCTGAAATTGATGGTTCCGATTTGTGTGTTGCGCAGCGAAATTCTGTTTCGCTGCCGCAACCAAACCTCCTGCAGCGAATCGATATTCGCTGCCGATTTGTGTATTGCGCAGCAAAATTCTGTTTCGCTGCCGCAACGGAACCTCCTGCAGCGAATCGATATTCGTTGTCGATTTGTGTGTTGCGCGGCGAAATTCTGTTTCACTGCCGAGACTGAACCTCCTGCAGCGAATCGATATTCGCTGCCGATTTGTGTATTGCGCAGCGAAATTCTGTTTCATTGCCGCAACTGAACCTCCTGCAGCGAAATTCTGTTTCGCTGCCGCAACTGAACCTCCTGCAGCGAATTGATATTCGCTGTCGATTTGTGTGTTGCGCAGGGAAATTCTGTTTCGCTACCGAAACCTAACCTCCTGCAGCGAATCGATATTCGCTGCCGAATTGTGTGTTGTGCAGCGAAATTCTGTTTCGCTACCGCGACTGAACCTCCTACAGCGAATTGATATTCACTGCCGAATTGTGTGTTGTGCAGCGAAATTCTGGTTTGCTGCCGAAACTGAACTTCCTGCAGCGAATTGATATTCGCTGCCGAGTTGTGCGTTGTGCAGCGAAACTGGGGCACCAACAGCGATGCAACAGCGAAACAGGTGTCGCTGCCGAACTGGCAGCCCGCAGCGAACCAGTTCTCGCTGCCGAAGTGGGCAGCCCGCAGCGAACCAGTTCTCGCTGCCGATTCCTACAATAAGCCCCCTAGGCAGGAATGATTTAAATGTTAGTAACAATTTCATGATATAATGGTGTAAAATATGGAACACTTGAATGTGAACATATGAACTCTTGAAATAAGTGTGATGATGAATATGATTCAAAAATAAAATAAATACAACTGTGCTGATTTGTGACCATTGATGTCTTAGGTGGTGCGGTCGGGATTGGACCATCATCAAGACAGGAACGACCCACAGGTGGAGCAGGTAGGTGACTTGCACCTTTCTTTTTCTTACGTTGAATCTTGAAATATTTTAACTTGAGTACTATCATATTGTTAGAACCGATATTAGATTGTTGAACGCTTAAATGTTGATTAAAGATTGATTAAAGATTGATTAGCTTCGGCTAATGGCATCCGAATGGATGGCCGGGACAAAAGAGTGATTAGCTTCGGCTAATGGCATCCAAACGGATGGCCGGGACAAAGAATGCTTAGCTTTGGCTAATGACGTCCGAATGGATGGCCGGGATAAAGGATTGATTAGCTTCGGCTAATGGCATCCAAACGGATGGCCGGGACAAAGAATGATTAGCTTTGGCTAATGGCGTCCAAATGGATGGCCGGGATAAAAGAGTGACTTCGCTGCCGATTTTGGATCGGCAGCGACACAGTTTCCGCTGCCAATTCTGGATCGGCAGCGACCCAGTTTTCGCTGCCGATACAGAAATCAGCAGCAACGCAGATTCCGCTGCCGATTCTGGATCGGCAGCGACACAGATTCCGCTGCCGGCGACGTAGTTTCCGCTGCCGATTTTGGATCGGCAGCGACGCAGTCTTCGCTGCCAATATAGAAATCGGCAGCGACCCAGTTTTCGCTGCCAATTCCTTGACCATTATTATTATTATTAAGTATTTGCATTCTCTTAAATGTTTGTAGTGCTGCAGGGACTTCACACCAACGAGATGCCTAGGAAACCCGATACACGAGAACCTACTTTTGCAAGGAATTATGTAGATGTATTTTAAATCACAATGTATTTTGTATGGATCAATGTACTGAATGTATAACTTTTATTAGATCATTTTTGTTTAAAATTGTGATGACTATTAGTAGGATAAGATTGCAAACCCATGTCTATGTATATATTTTTAATATGAACTTCAAATCAAGCAACCTTAATATTACGCGTTTGTGTAAGTTTCACTTTGAAATGAAATGTTGATTGCATGGATTATATTTTGATGATGTGAGGATTTAGATCCATTGATTGCCAGCACCATGTGGATTGAATGCATATATATAAAAAAAAATAAAAAATTTACTGTGTTTTGGGCTTGGAAAGCCGGGTTGTTACACACGAGGCCCTTACAATTAACAGCCTTTAGTCTGGACGAGATAAAAGGCACTCCCAAATATTTCATAGGAAGCTCCCCCTCTCTAAACCCAAGAATACTGATAATCTGTTCCCTCTCAGCACCTAACGGACCGCTCAAGAAGATGTCACTTTTGTTTGGATTTGGATATAGACCTGATAGAACTTGAAACTCTGTGATTGCATTTTTGATCATACGAATTGAATGTACATCCCCTTTGCTGAATATCATCAAGTCGTCGGCAAAGAAAAGATGAGAAATTCTGTCCTTCTTGCATCTCCGGTGGAACTTGAAGTTTTGGTTGGCACTCGTACTGCAGAACATCCCTGACAGGATTTCCATGCATAGGACAAACAAATATGGAGATAATGGATCACCTTGTCTCAACCCTCTCCCCCCTTGGAAGTAACCTGCAAGTTCACCGTTGACGTTGATTGAGAATTGGCATGATGTAACACCAACCATGATCCAATCAATGATTGTTCTAGGGAATCCCATTTTTATTAACGTAGCATCAATGAAATCCCACCGAACTGAGTCATAAGCCTTCATCAGGTCTACTTTCATAGCACAACGAGCAGGACCCGTAGTTTTATGATAGCCTTTCATTAGTTCCTGAGACAAAAGAATATTGTCACTGATTCTCCGTCTAGAGATAAAAGCTGTCTGATACGGACCTACTAAGGATGGTAAAACAACTTTCATTCTCCCAGCTAGAATCTTCACAATGCATTTGTATACTGTATTGTAGCAAGATATAGGACGAAAATCTGTCAACCTCGTAGGATTAGCAACTTTAGGGATAAGGGAAATGGATGTGGCATTCATTTCTTTAAGCATTCTACGAGTCTGAAAGAAGGAGCTAACAACGTTGATTACATCTTCCCCCACTATGTGCCACATTCTTTTGAAGAAACCTGCGTTGAAGCCATCCGGACCAGAAGCTATGTTGTTTTTCAAACTAAACATAGCATGCTTAATCTCCTCTCTTGTTACATCTTGTGCTAGTACATGTTGTTGAGTTGAAGACAGTTTGTAATTAATTGCCGATTGCATCACTTCCTCGTTCAGGACCCTAGGCATCTGTTTCACTCCCAAGACATGCTGGAAGTATGCAATTACTTCTGAGTTGACTGCCTCGTGTCCTTCAGCGACTTCTCCATCCTCCCTTGTAACCGAGAGAAGCTTATTTCTATTCTGTCTACCATTTACTGATTTGTGAAAGTAGCTAGTATTCTGATCCCCCAAGCTAAGTCATTGTATCCTTGCCTTTTGTTTGAAAAAACTCTCTTCCGCCCTGACAGTAGAAGCATAGTTACGAACAACATCTCTTTCTCGCATACGCAAAGTTGGATTCTCAGGCGCTGTATGCAGAGCTTGTTGAGCCTTATTCATGTGATCTTTTGCATCTTTGACTATCGGAAATATTGGAGAAGTGAGTCTTATTGAAATGTTTAAGTTCCTGCTTTAGCTTCCTTAGTTTGCAACACAGTTGATACATTGGACAACCTCCCGAATGCTGATCCCATACTTTCTTCACCAAGGGCATGAACTCGTCATGATCCATCCACATATCGAAGAATCTGAATGGTTTCTTTATGTTCTGAACATTGCCAGTGACTTTTACCACCATGGGAGAATGATCTGACATACCAGCAGGCAAGAATCTCGCTTCCGACAATGGGAAGTGCATATTCCACTTCTCATTCACAAGCACTCTATCTAGTTTCCGCATAATCATATTCTCAGGACATTGGTTCGTCCAAGTATAATGCATACCTGAATACGGAAGATCATCCACTTTCGCTTCATGTATACATGTTTCCAATCTGTCCATATGACCAGCCCACGTAGAAGACCCTCCTAACCTCTTTGACTGGTTGCGGATAGCATTAAAGTCGCCCATAAGAATCCATGGGGTTGACTCCCATCCATCACTACGACTCACAATATCAGACCATAAAGCCTCACGTAAGGATGCATTATTGTCTCCGTAAATGATTGAAGTATTAAAACAGATATTGGTAGCTAATATCATGACAGAAACATGGATAGCCTGGTCTGACATTCCCAGAACATCCACCTTCACCAAATCAGCATTCCAACAAACCCAAATACGACCACGACAAGAGAAGTCATAATTATACAAGAATGACCAATTACGCAGAAGAAGTTGCGAAACATTATCTTTATTCCTGTCTCTAACCCGAGTTTCAACCAAACCAAAAAACACCATCCTCTCTTGATGGATGAGCTGACGCAGTTCTGAATGCTTTATGGGATCATTCAAACCTCTAACATTCCAACATCCAATAATCATAGGTAAATAGAGAGGAGTACCAAACAACAACACACTGATTACCTTGACTTGCCCCCCCTCGAGGAGCCAGATTTCTTACTCTTCTTTGAAAAGCCTGGAGAACCCGTTTTCTTTTTCTCTAGAGAGTCTCTAGCCTTGCTAGCTAAAGTGGAGGAGCTACTGTCACACGACCATCAGTTATCGCGGGGGGAGCAAAATGCAAGTTACGGACTGGATTTATATCAAGGGACATCCTACCCTTATTGTCATCAACATCAGAACCCTTCAAAGCATTTAAAAAATTCAATTTGGGGCTAAGGTTTAGCTGTTCTTGTTGCTGAGATCCAACCTTCAACTTATCAACTTTAGAACTCAACATGTCGTGACTAATTAGCATATCATGGAGCTCTAATTGTAAGGTATGTCCAGATTTAACTGCATTTTGTTGTTCAATGTCAGAGTTAACAATTGAAACGGATTCAATAGCAGAACACAAAGACATTATGGTACAGAATTGCGAGTCCCGTATCTGGTGCACTTTGATTGGAACAACGATTCGTTCAGTCAAGATGTATAGCAGGTTTAGACAAACAACATACTAAAAAATGGTGACGATCCAACGGTGAACAAAGGAGATCGAGCTTCGACAACACCACTCTCTAACCAGCAAGCAAATGAACTTCCAAATGAGTTGTATTCAATTTTGCGTTTGAGATACTAACCTCATTGATTGGAATGAAGACCCGTCCATTCAATGTGTAGAACAGGTTGGAACGAGCAACATTCACCAGCACGCCCTTATCTCACAGAATTACGAGGCCATTATCTCACAGTTCATTGATTGGAACGACGATCCCTTCGGTCAAGATGTAGAGCATGTTCCGATGGGAAACATGCTTAAATTTGGTGACGATCCAATGGTGAACCAAAGAGATCAGGGACACTTCAGATTAGAGAGAGAGAGAGAGAGAGAGCGGAATCCCCTTATTCCGCAGAAACACTACTCTTAGTGAACCCTAGGTAAAACACCTTGGAATCTATTGAAACTTCATATTTTGAGTACTGGATATGCAATCGCACCACGTATTAAATTTGGGATTATTTTGATATCCGTTTCTGGAGGTTTTAATTCTGCCACAAACTGATCATACAAGGGGTTTGGGTACCTAGACATAAAAGAACGACCTATAAATTGATTTTTGGTGTTTTAATAGTATTATATTACTAAATATTGAATTTAAGGTCATTTCGAGATCGTTTGGTTTGGGTTTCAATTCTGTTACGTAAAAATTGTGTAATAGGATAGATTTGCATCAAGTTTAAGAGCATGATCTATACTGTTTAGATTTGTCTGAATCTTTTTATTTCTCTTATATTTGGGTTATCTAGGAGTCAAGTAATTGTTTTCGCTAATATTCGCTTTTGTTTTATTTCGTGTCTTCGTTTCGTCCACAATTCGCACGAATTTGCATTGCTACTCGCAAAATCGTAATCATAGTTTCGTTTTGCTTTGTTTTCAGTATATTTTTTTTTTATTCTTGAGTCTGAAAATTATAATTAGAGTGTGCCTAAAATTAAATCCATGTTCTGTCATGAGAAGAAGAGAATGAACTAAAATAGTACAGAACTGATTGAAGGCTTATTTATAGCTTTCCATGCAGCCCCTTAATCCTAGAAACAAAAGGAAAAGGTAGCCACCATGTTGTTTCCAAGTTGTAGTAGGATTCTTTTGTTTCCTTTGCTGTCCTCATCTCATGGCCCAAATAAGGTTGTATTGGACCCCTCTTGCACATGGATAAGATGTACTAGGATCTCCTCTTGATACTCCAATGGACCTTCCAATTCTAACTTGGTGGAAACCTTCAAAACCAGTGCATTCAATGCGTCTTTCAATGTCCTTGTCTTGGACCGAGTCATTGGTCCATTAGGAACATGTAATGGGTCCTTGCTGGTGTTTCTGGGCTGGTCCGCATCACCTTGGGTCCTAGCTGAAAACAAAGTATTAATTAAGCACAAACAAGCCTTGGGTTGTAGCTATCAAAATAAAAATAAAGCCCCTAATATTAAATCCTTGTTCTGCCATAAGAAGAAGAGAATGAAGTAAAATATTATAGAACTGATTCAAGGCTTATTTATAGCCTTCCATGCAGCCCCTTAATCCTATAAACAAAAGGAAAAGGTAGCCACCCATGTTGTTTCCAAGTTGTAGTAGGATTCTTTTGTTTCCTTTGTTGTCCTCACTTTATGGCACAAATAAGGTTGTATTAGACCCCTCTTGCACATGGATAAGATGTACTAGGGTCTCCTCTTGATACTCCAATGGACCTTTCAATTCTGACTTGGTGGAAACCTTCAAAACCAATGCATTCAATGCCTCTTTCAATGTCTTTATCTTGGACTGAGTTATTGGACTTTTTGGAACATGTAATGGGTCTTTGTTGGTGTTCCTGGGCTGGTCCACATCAACTTCATATAAGTCCACCTAAGGGGGTTCCATTAGGATTTATTTAATTAAGTCTAGAGTGAGTATAAATAAAGGCATAACTAGACATATAAGTTAGACAATTTAGATTAATAAAACTTCTTGTTTGCCACACTTTGTGTGTGTATGTTGGTGAGATAATCTCCCTTCCGTGGTTCTCTAAAGAACTAAAAAATGACTTATCGAAGAACAACTGTCTTCGTGGCGTCATCCTTATACTTCTCATTCACGAATCAATACTTGTTAGGTGGGGGTTTTCCGTTTCCAATAATGTTGGTGCCTAGGTACATGTTGTCTTTGTGTCGCACTCCTATCAAACCTGATTTACTTGACTTTTCGGGAATTGGTGTCTTTGTGTGTGGGTTGCGTGACCACGTGATCATGAGGTTCGTATCAAAAAGTCAGCAATTTATTCTCCTAATTATGTTAGGAAGTTGATCAAATCTTGTTCCTAAAAAGGGGATGAGTATTTAATGCTTTTCCTAACCTAGTAAGGAAAGTAATTAAATCAGCAACATAGGAGGAATTTGGGACTTCTTAAGGGTGACAAATCTCATTCTAGCATATATTTAAGATGATAATTTTTGGATTTTTATTATTTTCTTTTTAAACTTTGGGTTATTGTTACTTATTTGGGTCAATTGTAAGTTGCCCTCATATAAATCCACTAAAGGGAGTCCATTAGAGTTTATTTAAGTCTAAAGTCAGCATAAAATAAAGGCATAACCAGACATGTAAGTTAGACAATTCATATTAATAAAACTTCTTGTTTGCCACACTTTGTGTATGTGTGTTCATGAGATAATCTCCCTTCCATGGTTCTCTAAAGAACTGAAAAATGACTTATCGAAGAATAACTAGCTTTACTTATCGAAGAATAACTATCTTTGTGGCATCATCCTTATACTTCTCGTTCACGAATCAATATTCGTTGGTGGGGGTCTCAGTTTCCAATAGTGCTGGTGTCTAGGTACAAGTTATCTTTGTGTCACACTCCTATCAAACATGATTTACTTGGCTTTCCAGGAATTGTTGTCTTTGCGTGTGGGTTTTGTGACCATGTGATCACAAAATCTGACCTTGCTTGGGTCGTATCACAAGGCTAACCCGTATCATTTCCTCCCTTTTTCAAGAAGATTCACCCTCGAATCTTGAATAGGTATAAGGACTTCATTAGCCTCTTGTTTAAGCCTTCAGAATTCCCTTATTGCTAACACCTTTCTCCAACAAAATTATATGGAAATAGTGATTTATAAGAATTTTAGATAAGCATGCCGCATGAACCACATGCGTACATACTTTTGAATGATAACAACAACGACTCTCCTTCGTCTTTCATTTTTTTGGCATTGTACCTCCTTTTCCATGAAGCTTGAAGATCAAAGAATAACCTTCTACACTTTATCAACTTGTTCTAAAACCCTAAAACCATTGCTTAGTTTTCTGCAACCTTGAGCTACAATCCTCTTTCATTCCCTCTCACTTGTTGAACACATGACACAAATAGAAAAAATAGAAGAAGACGAAGACAACAAGAATAGAGTTTACGACAGGAAGAACACTGATTTAGACTCGAAATTACAAATTTGACTTTTGTTTAGACCAGAAGTGATCGAAAACAAAAAAAAAAATGTGAAAGTGATGAAAATGAGTCAAACAACAGCCAAATATCCCAAATATGATATGATAATATACTAGCAGGAATAAAATCAACATAAACAAAACAAGTTTTAAAAGATAACACAAAACAGATCTCTTATAGCAAAACAAAACCTGGTTATGGAACCTAAAGAAAATGCTATCCAAATGACCTTAATATATAAACAAAAAATCTTAGCTTATAGCTCTATTATGTCTGCCAAACCCCTTGTAAGATCAGTTTGCGGCATGATTGAACCTCAAATTAAAACCTCAAGAAACAAATATCCAAATATGCCTAAATTTAATATGTGGTGCGATCTCACCCCAATACATTTAATTTGAAGTTTCAATTGATTGTAAGATGGTTTGCTTATGGTTCACAAATAGTAGTGTTTTTGTGGCAGAATTGAACCTCAAATTAAAATCTCAAGCAAATGATATCAAAATAAGCCCAGATTTTATATATGTTGTGATCTCACCCCCAATAGATAGAATTTGAAAGCCAAATAAATCAAGTTTGATTGGAATGTGACACAAAAATAACTTGTATTTAGGCGCCAACACAATTGGAAATGAAAACCCCTATCCAACGAATATTAATTCATGAATGGGAAGTATAAGGATGATGCCATGAAATTAGTTGTTTTTCAATAATTCGTTGTCAGTTCTTTAGAGAACCAAGAGAGATTATCTCACCAACACACAACATGATGCGAACCTCGTGATCACGTGGTCATGCAACCCACAATCAAGATCTGATCCCGGAAAGCCGAAATAGGTCTGATATGAGTGCGACACAATGGAAACCTGCCCCAAGGCACCAACACTATTGGAATGAGTAGAATGACGCCACGAAGCCAGTTAATCTTCGATAAGTCAGATTCAGTTCGTTCAAGAACTGAAGAATGCAAGAATCACTCTCACACGTTAAAACTGAAAAATTCAGAATAATAATCATCAAAGCTGCCGAAATTTTGGCCTCCATGAGTTTAAATAGTTCTTGAAAAGTTAACCCTAATGGACCCTTTATGTGGACTTATATGAGGTCCACTCAAAACTAGCCCAAAACCCTAAAATGAAAAGCCCATAACCCAAAAATGAAAAGCCCATAACTTAATCCAAACAAGCCTTGGATCCTAGCTTAAAACAAAGTATGAATTAAGCCCAAACAAGCCTTGGGCTGTAGCTAACAAAATAAAATAAGGTTGTATTGGACCCCTCTTCCACATGGATAAGATGTACTAGGACCTCCTCTTGATACTCCAATGGACCTTCCAATTCTGACTTGGTGGAAACCTTCAAAACCAATGCATTCAATGCGTCTTTTAATGTCTTTGTCTTGGACCGAGTCATTGGTCCATTTGGAACATGTAATGGG
Source organism: Populus alba (assembly GCF_005239225.2). NCBI lineage: Eukaryota > Viridiplantae > Streptophyta > Magnoliopsida > Malpighiales > Salicaceae > Populus > Populus alba. The sequence continues at coordinate 9,340,456 of NC_133296.1, read as the reverse complement.
TCCTTGCTGGTGTTTTTGGGCTGGTCCGCATCATCCCCTCTCTCCTCGAAAGGATTCGACCTCGAATCAAAATCTGTGTCAAACAAAGTAAGATCAGCAACATTAAAGGTAGCACTAACACTATACTCACCTGGAAGGTCGATTTTGTATGCGTTGTCATTGATTCTCTCTAAAACCTGAAAAGGACCATCACCACGAGGCTGTAATTTTGATTTCCTTTGGTTAGGAAATCGTTCCTTACGCATGTGCACCCATACCCAATCACCGGGTTGGAAAACAACCAGTTTACGTCCCTTATTTGCTTTAGAAGCGTAAAGTCTGTTCTTTTTCTCTATTTGTAGTCGAACTCCCTCATGGAGTTCTCTCACCATCTTTGCCTTCTTTTCACCATCTAAACTTACCCTTTCTTCAAAAGGTAAAGGAATTAAGTCCATAGGAGTTAGTGGATTAAAACCATAAACAATTTCAAAAGGAGAAAAAGTAGTAGTTGAATGCACAGTTCTATTATAAGCAAACTCAACAAAAGGCAAACATTCTTCCCAACTTTTCAAATTCTTTTGAATTACAGCACGTAAAAGTTGGGATAATGTTCTATTCACTACCTCAGTTTGTCCATCTGTTTGAGGATGGCATGTTGTCGAAAATAAGAGTTTAGTTCCCAACTTTCCCCATAAGGTCTTCCAAAAGTAACTAAGGAACTTAACATCACGATCTGACACTATACTCTTAGGAATGCCATGCAAACGTACAATCTCTCTAAAGAACAAGTCTGCGATATGAGATGCATCATCTGTTTTATGGCATGCAATGAAATGCGCCATTTTAGAAAACCTATCTACCACAACAAAGATAGAGTCTCTACCTTTCTTTGACCTAGGTAAACCTAAAACAAAGTCCATAGAGATATCTACCCAAGGTTCAGTAGGCACAGGTAGTGGTGTATATAGTCCATGCGGTTGTACTCTAGATTTTGCCTTTCTACAAGCAATGCACTGTTCACAAATTCGTTGCACATCTCTTTTCATCTTTGGCCAATAGAAATGCTCATGCAATACATCTAAGGTTTTCGCAACCCCAAAGTGACCCATTAAACCACCCCCATGTGCTTCACGAACAAACAATTCACGCAAAGAACTAGCAGAAACACACAATCTATTCTCTTTGAACAAATAACCATCCATCAAATAAAACTTACCGAAAGCCGAATGTCCACATGCATTATAAATCTCAGCAAAGTCAGAATCATTATCATACAATTCCTTCACATATTCAAAACCTAACAATCTAGTATTCATGGTGTGTAAAAGAACATACCTGCGCGAGAGTGCATCAGCTACGATGTTCTCTTTCCCTTGCTTATACTTGATTACGTAAGGAAAAGTTTCAATGAATTCAACCCATTTTGCATGCCTCCTATTCAACTTACCTTGTCCTTTCAGATGTTTCAAGGACTCATGATCCGAATGGATTACGAACTCTTTTGGCCACAAGTAATGCTGCCATGTCTCAAGTGCTCTTACCAAAGCATAGAGTTCTTTGTCGTAAGTGGGATAGTTCAAGGTCGCTCCACTTAACTTCTCACTGAAATACGCAATAGGTCTCTGATCCTGCATCAAAACAGCACCTATTCCTATTCCAGACGCATCACATTCTATTTCAAATGCTTTTGTAAAGTCAGGTAAAGCCAAAACAGGTGCAGAACATAATTTGTCTTTCAAAAAAACAAAAGCCAACTCTTGTTCCTCCCCCCATCTAAACCCAACTGACTTTTTAACAACTTCATTCAAGGGCGCAGCTATTGTGCTGAAATCTTTCACAAAACGCCTGTAAAAACTAGCTAACCCATGAAAACTCCTTACCTCACTTACCGATTTGGGTGTAGGCCATTCCCGGATGGCCTTAACTTTCTCCTCATCCATCTCGATACCCTGTGCAGTTACAACATAGCCAAGAAACACAATTTTCTCCATGCAAAAGGCACACTTTTTAAGATTAGCATACAATTTCTCACTACGCAACACACTAAGTACATTACGCAAATGATCAAGATGCTTAGTTAAGTTCTTGCTATATATCAAAATGTCATCAAAATACACAACCACAAACTTACCTATGAATGCACGCAACACATGATTCATTAAACGCATAAATGTACTAGGTGCATTTGTAAGTCCAAACGGCATTACTAACCATTCATACAAACCATGCTTAGTCTTAAATGTTGTTTTCCATTCATCACCTTCTTTCATCCTAATTTGATGGTACCCACTTTTCAAGTCAATTTTAGAGAAAATACAGGATCCATGTAACTCATCTAACATGTCATCAAGCCTAGGGATGGGATGTCTATACTTTACCATTATGTTGTTGATGGCTCGGCAATCAACACACATCCTCCATGTTCCATCCTTCTTTGGCACAAGTAGCACGGGTACAGCACACGGGCTCATACTCTCACGAATGTAGCCCTTTTCCATCAGCTCATCAACTTGCCTTTGAAGCTCCTTCGTCTCCTCGGGATTGCTTCTATAAGCTGGTCGGTTAGGAATTGAAGCTCCGGGTACGAAATCAATCTGATGCTCTATCCCCCTCAATGGTGGTAATCCGCTAGGAGTATCGTCGGGGAACACATCATCAAATCCCTGCAACAAAGAAATAGCAACACTAGGCACAATATGATCAAGATCATTAGTATTAAAGTAAGCCTCTTTGTACACAAGTAAGATCATTGGCTTGTTAGTGAAAAATGCAGATCTGACCTCACCCTCTCTAGCATAAAAAATTGGGTTGTTTCTTTTAGTTTTTCCACACAATTCTCATCACACTTGCTGACTTTCTTCACTCCTCTTGTCTTACCTCCACTCTCGGCCAGATTTGGGTGTTTTTGAGTTGTGGTCGAATGGTTTGATTTGTTTGGAGTGTTGGCCGAATATTTGCTTGTGTTTGGATGGGTGGCCGAATGGGTTGTAGTGGTTTGGGTTCTAGCCGAATCTGATGGTCTTCTCTCCCCTTTTTCCTCACCTTGATTTTCTCTCCCCATCGCCTCATGCTCACTTTTTAGCTTTATTTGATCATCATACACCTGTTTGGGTGTAAGAGGTACAAGAGTGATGGTTTTACCATCTTTTACAATGGTATACCTATTTTTAACCCCATCATGAATTGCCTTCCTATCATATTGCCATGGTCTCCCCAACAAGATGTGACTTGCCTGCATTGGTACCACGTCGCACAGAACTTCATCAACATATTTCCCAATCGAAAATGGAACCACAACCTGTTTAGTCACTTTCACTTCACCACTATCATTCAGCCATTGCAATCTATATGGTTTAGCATGCTTAGCAGTATACAAATTCAGTTTACTAACAAGGGTGGCACTGCAAACATTAACACAGCTTCCACTATCTATAATTAAACCACACACCTTTCTTTGTACGTAACAACGCGTATGGAAGATGTTCTCCCTTTGTTCATTAGTATCATCTTCTTTGACCTGAACTTGAAGTGTTCGCCTTATAACCAAGGACTCCTCAACCGGTAATGCTAACTCATCCCCATCACTATCCTCCAATGGTGGCATGCCTTCACAATCAGAACTGTCACTTTCAGATTCCACATCACCATTATCTCTAATCATCATGATTCTCTTGTTTGGACAGTCTGAAGCATAATGTCCATGTCCCTAACACCTGAAACATTTAACATCACGAGTACGTTTAGGTTGAGTTTCAGATTTACCTTTGGCATCAGTAGGGACATCAACTTTAGCCTTTGGTGGTTCAGTTCTAGAAGAACCAAAGGATCTTGGGCGGACAATGCCCTCTCTCTTTAGATTCGGCTTCCAAGATGATGATGAACCCGAATTAAACGCTGGCCGAGCATGCCCCCTCCTAAGTTGTCTCTCAACCTTCGTCGCCATGTGAACCATGTCCTCTAGCTCCACATAGTGCTGTAGCTCAACCACATTAGCAATGTCCCGATTCAACCCATTAAGAAATCTAGCCATGGTGGCTTCTCTATCCTCAACAACATTAGCCCGAATCATTGCTATCTCCATCTCTTTGTGATATTCATCTACTGTCTTATAACCTTGATTCAGACCTTGGAGCTTCAGATATAAGTCTCTATAATAGTGGTTTGGCACAAATCGTCTCCTCATTAAGACTTTCATCTCCCCCCAATTCTGAACGGGTCGCTCGCCATTCCTCCTCCTACTGATCACAATCTGATCCCACCAAATCAACGCATACTCCGTAAACTCAATTATCACCAATTTCACCTTTTTCTGTTCAGAATAGCTATGGCAATCAAAAATCCAATCTACCTTTTTCTCCCACTCCAAATAAGCCTCGGGATCGTTTTTACCTTGAAAGGTAGGAATTTTCAGTTTAATGGTGTCCAAGTCCCCATCCATATCTTCATAAGTGCTCATGCCACGGAAATTCACATTCCTCCTAGCCCTATTCGGTCCAGACCTGATTCCTTGGCCAGCTGATGCACAATCATAGTCATCTTCTCCCACATCTGCGTTTTCATCAACAAACTCTTCAAAATCAGATCTAACATTCCGTGCAGCCATACAGACCGTATTTCCCCGTCGATCAGCCCCACTATTCTGTTGCTTTATCGAATTCACCTCATCTTTTAGATCCTTGTATGTCCTAGACAACAGCTCAAGTTGCTGGCCTATGGATCGCAATTGAAAAGCTACGTCAACGTTTTGTGTCGCTGATTCGTTGTTTTCAGACATTCTTTGAATCTGCAAAATTTGGTCAGTAGCACAAATATATCCTCACACCTCTCGTGTATCACACAAACAAAAAATGAAGGCTTTTCACTCTATTAAGCTCTCTACGCCTTTTACCTCACAACTTGCTTTCTTTTGGTTCTTTAGGAACTGAAATCAACAAATCAAAGTCAATAGCCTTCGCAGCGCACTCTAAATATAATTTTCAAACTCAAGAATCAATAAATATACTGAAAACAAAGCAAAACAAAACTAGGATTATGATTTTGCGAGTAGCAATGCAAATTCGTACGAATTGTGGACGAAACGAAGACACGAAATAAAACAGAAGCGAATGTTAAGAAAACAATTACTTGACTCCTAGATAATCCAAATATAGCAGAAACAAAAATATTTGGACAAAACTAAACAGCAAAGATCATGTTTTGAAACTCGAGGCAAATCTAACCTATTACGCAATTTTACATAACAGAATTGAAACCCAGACCAAACGATCTCGAAATGACCTCAAATTCAATATTTAGTATTGCAATACTATGAAAACACCAAAAATCAATTTATAGGTCGCTCTATAATGTCTAGGTACCCAAACCCCTTGTATGATCAGTTTGCGGCAGAATTGAACCTCCAATTAAAACCTCCAGAAACCGATATCAAAATAATCCCAAATTTAATATGTGATGCAATCGCATACCCAATACTCAGAATATGAAGTTTCAATAGATTCCAAGGTGTTTTACCTAGGGTTCACTAAGAGTAGTGTTTTGCGGCAGAATTGAAACTCGAATTAAAACCTCAAGCAAATAATATCATAATAAGCCCAAATTTGATATATCATGCGATCCCACCCCCAATAGACTGAATATGAAGTTTAAATTGATTCCGAGGTGGTTTGCTTATGGTTCACCAAGATTTGTGTTTCTGCGGCAAAAATTGAATGATCCTTCAAATTTCAACTAATCACTCTTTTCTCTATTTCTTTCTGATTTTTTTTTTCTTTTTAACAAACTGATATGATTAGAGGCAGTAACAAGATGAAATATAAACTTTTTTTTTTTGCTTAGATGACATAGACACGAAGAACAAGAAGATGGATGCAAACACTAAAAAACTTAAGGGACACAAAAAAAAAAAACGAAAATAACAGAATGATATGACCTTGTTTCGGAGCCTAGCTCTGATACCAACTGATGCGAACCTCGTGATCACGTGGTCACGCAACCCACAATCAAGATTGAGATCTGATCCCGGAAAGCCGAAATAGGTCTGATATGAGTGCGACACAATGGAAACCTGCCCCAAGGCACCAACACTATTGGAATGAGTAGAATGACGCCACGAAGCCAGTTAATCTTCGATAAGTCAGATTCTTTTTTTTTTGGTAAGCTGACTTATATATTAAAAGAAAATGATACAAAGAATATAATGGGCATACCCAAGATTTACAATGTGAACAGAAACGAAAACCAACAAATGGCTACAGGCTAGCCACATAACAAAACAAAAACTTAGACCAACTAGATATGCTAGGGGTACAAAAACAACCAGCTAAACATCAAATTAAGAGTCCATGTTATTGACCCTCCAAAGTCTTTGGATCCTTATGTTTTCATCTGTTCGTTGAACATTCCTCATCAAAACAAGCTTATCGCGAATGATACATTCGATTTGATCAAAAACCAAATTCGAAGCTTTAGACACATCTGCAAAGATCCTTGCATTTCGTTCTTGCCAGATACAATACACTGTAGCTGCGAAACCCAGTTTACGAGAAAAGTTGACGAAACTTTTGCCATGCCAAGAGACAGTGGCCAATCGAATCCATTCATCCAAGCTTTTTGTCATTCTTGGGATGTCGCATCTGTCACAAACATTCCACCATAATGCTTTCGTAAAGGAGCATTCAAAGAACAAGTGGTTGTGATCGTCATTATTGCGGAGACACAGTGAGCACCTATTGGGACCATGAATACCAAACTGATGAAGTCTATCCTGCGTTGAGAGTTTCCGTTGTATAGCCACCCAAAGAAGAAATGCATGTCTTGGGACAGCATTCTTGAACCACACGATGTCATGCCAATCAACCATCTGATGATGAATTCTTAGTTGTTCCCAAGCTACTTTGACCGAGAAACTCTGATTTGGCGAATCCAACCAAACAATCTCATCCTTTTGCCCCTTAGGAGTAGATGTGGAAGGAATAGCTTCTATAATGGGGTGCCAGCCAATAGCATGAGTGATAGGAATTCTCCATTCTAAGTTATTAATCAGCACGTTCACCCTCGCGTTGTGCTCCATACCTGAATCATAGATGAATCGTTCACCGTAAGTATCAGCGAGCGGGCTGTGAGGATGCCAATTGTCAAACCATAGAGAGGTTGTCATTCCATCTCCGATAATGTGCTTCATCTTTGGCCATGCTAAGGATCTGAGCTTTAGAATCTTTCCCCAAGCCCAAGAGCAGCTTCCTGGCGCCTTGATTGTCCAGAAATTCCTACCTCGCAAGAGATTGGATCTGATCCAAGTAGACCAGATTGAGCCATCCGAGTCATTGCACAGGTTCCAAATGTGTTTCAACAAGGCAATCTTGTTCCATTCTGTTATCCTTTTTATGCCTAGCCCCCCCTCCTTTCTTGGAAGACATACCTGATCCCAAGCCACTTTAGCCCTAGTAGTGCTCATATCTGAACCTGACCAAAGAAAGGATCTCATAATTTGCTCAACGTTTTTCACTACTTGCCCAGGTAATAGGAATAGAGATGCCCAATAGACCTGGATGGAGAATAAAACTGAGTTCATCAGTTGTACTCGCCCTGCGAAAGAGAGTGTTCTGCAGGTCCAATGTCGTACTTTAGCGGTAATTCGATCCACGAGGCCCTTACAATCAACAGCCTTTAGTCTGGACGAGATAAGAGGCACTCCCAAATATTTCATAGGAAGCTCCCCCTCTCTAAACCCAAGAATACTGATAATCTGTTCCCTCTTAGCACCTAACACACCGCTCAAGAAGATGTCACTTTTGTTTGGATTTGGATATAGACCTGATAGATCTTGAAACTCTATGAGTGCATTTTTTATCATACGAACTGAGTGTACATCCCCTTTGCTGAATATCATCAAGTCGTCGGCAAAGCAAAGATGAGAAATTCTGTCCTTCTTGCATCTCCAGTGGAACTTGAAGTTTTGATTGGCACTCATATTGCAGAACAACCCTGACAGGATTTCCATGCAAAGGACAAACAAATATGGAGATAATGGATCACCTTGTCTCAGCCCTCTACCCCCATGAAAGTAACCTGCAAGTTCACCGTTGACGTTGATTGAGAATTGACACGATGTAACACACACCATGATCCAATCAACCACTGTTCTAGGGAATCCCATTTTTATTAACGTAGCATCAACGAAATCCCACCGAACCGAGTCATAAGCCTTCATCAGATCTACTTTCATAGCACAACGAGCCGGACCCGTAGATTTATGATAGCCTTTCATTAGCTCCTGAGACAAAAGAATATTGTCACTGATTCTCCGTCCAGAGATAAAAGCTGTCTGATACGGACCTACTAAGGACGGCAAAACAACTTTCATTCTCCCAGCTAGAATCTTTGCGATGCATTTGTATACTGTATTGCAGCAAGATATAGGACGAAAATCTGTCAACCTCGTAGGATTAGCAACTTTAGGGATAAGGGAAATGGATGTAGCATTCATTTCTTTAAGCATTCTACGAGTCTGAAAGAAGGAGCTAACAGCTTTGATTACATCTTCCCCCACTAGATGCCACATTCTTTTGAAGAAACCTGCGTTGAAGCCATCCGGGCCAGGGGCTTTGTTGTTTTTCAAACTAAACATAGCATTCTTAATCTCCTCCCTTGTTACCTCTTGTGCTAGTTCATGCTGTTGAGTCGAAGACAGTTTAAAGTTAATTGCCGATTGCATCACTTCCTCGTTCAAGACCCTAGGCATCTGATTCACTCCCAACACACGCTGGAAGTATGCAATTACTTCTGATTTGACTGCCTCGTGTCCTTCAACGACTTCCCCATCCTCCCTTGTAACGGAGAGAAGCTTATTTCTATTCTGTCTTCCATTTACTGATTTGTGGAAGTAGCTAGTATTCTGATCCCCCAAGCTAAGCCATTGCATCCTTGCCTTTTGTTTGAAAAAACTCTCTTCCGCCCTGACCGTAGAACCATAGTTACGCACAGCATCTCTTTCACGCATGCGTAAAGTTGGATTCTCAGGCGTTGTATGCAGCTCCTGTTGAGCCTTATCCATTTGATCTTTTGCATCTTTGACTCTATCTGATATATTGGAGAAGTGAGTCTTATTGAAATGTTTAAGTTCCTGCTTTAGCTTCCTTAGTTTGCAACACAACTGATACATTGGACAACCCCCCAAATGCTGATCCCATACTTTCTTCACCAATGGCATGAACTCGTCATGATCCATCCACATATCAAAGAATCTGAATGGTTTCTTTCTGTTCTGAACATTGCCAGTAACCTTTACCACCATGGGAGAATGATCTGAAATACCAGCAGGCAAGAATCTCGCTTCCGACAATGGGAAGTGCAGATTCCACTTCTCATTCACAAGCACTCTATCTAGCTTCCGCATAATCAGATTCTGAATACATTGGTTCGTCCATGTATAATGCATAACAGAATACCGAAGATCATCCACTTTCGCATCTCGAATACATGTTTCCAACCTGTCCATCTGACCATCCCACGTAGTAGACCCTCCTGACCTTTCTGACGGGTTGCGGATAGCATTAAAGTCACCCATAAGAATCCATGGGGTTGACTCCCATGCAACACTACGACTCACTATATCAGACCATAATGTCTCACGTAAGGATGCATTATTGTCTCCATAAATGATTGAAGTATTAAAACAGATATTGGTAGCTAATATAGTGACAGAAACATGGATAGCCTGGTCTGACATACCGCAAACATCCACCTTCACCACATCAGCATTCCAACAAACCCAAATACGACCACGACAAGAGAAATCATAATTATACAAGAATGACCAATTACGCAGAAGAAGTTGCGAAACATTATCTTTATTCCTGTCTCTAACCCGAGTTTCAACCAAACCAAAAAAAACCATCCTCTCTTGATGGATGAGCTGACGCAGTTCTGAATGCTTTATGGGATCATTCAAACCTCTAACATTCCAACATCCAATAATCATAGGGAAATAGAGAGGAGTACCAAACAGCCACACACTGATTACCTTGACTTGCCCCCCCTCGAAGAGCCAGATTTCTTACTCTTCTTTGAAAAGCCTGGAGAACCCATTTTCTTTTTCTCTAGAGAGTCTCTAGCCTTGCTAGCTAACTGATTAATAAAAGTTTCCCCATCAGAAGAAATCGGACTTTGCAGACTTGTTGGGATCAGTGACGACGACTCCTTATCATCGTCTTCCTTACCTGTATCACCTCCCATAGCTCCAATATCAACATTCACCTCATGACTAACAGGGTTCATGGTTGCATAAGCAATTGTATTACAGATGGTTAAACTTTGATCTAAAGAAGTACCTGCAGCCCCTTCCTCCGGCACCATGTCTGCTCGTAAACTCTTCAAAACAATAGGAGAGGTAGGATTTTCATCTTCATAACAACCAGCATTGGGCACATCTGATGTCGCAGTTTCATTCGTATGACAATCAGCAATATGTAAAGCAGATGCTAAACAACCATTCTCATTACAATTAAGCTCTTTAGATTCCAAACAATCATTCTCACCAATCGTAACACCCTTATTTCGTTTACCAACTACCTGCCATTGAAGCTGATTCTGCTTATTATCTGTAGGTTTAGAGTTCACAGCTCCTATTTTCCTTTTGCCCTCTGCCCCCATTGTACGATCATCAACTTTACTGGTAGCACATATCGCTGTGGTATGTCCAAAGACATTGCAATTATTGCACCTTGACGGTACCCATTCATAATCCGTTGAAATTGTTATGAATAACCCATTTGGACAGCGAAGGTCGTATTCCTTCACCAGCGTTTTCGAAGCTTCTATCTCAACGCAAACTCTTGCGTAGCTAAGCCTTTTACGCAACAATGTAGTAAGGTCAGCATGAAGGAGAACCCCAATAGCACTCGCTACACAACTCAACCCCTTAACAGTCCAATACTCGAGAGGAACATTATAGAGCTTAACCCATACCGGAACTCTATCCAGATCATCTTTCAAAAATTGCATGTTCGGATGCCAACGTTTAAGCACCAAAGGTCTGTTGGCCATATGCCATGGGGCTCTCTCCAGAACATTTGTGGCGCGGTCGACAGAATCAAAAGTGAAGAGAAAGAAACCATTATCAGAAGATAAAACTTCGGATAGACCGTGGGAGCCCCATATTCTTTTGGCAATAGAATTAACAACAGGATAGGGTAATTTTTGACCCACAAAATGACCAACTAGAGTGGACTTCCAAAGTTCACAGCCATCCTCAAACACATCAAGTGGAGGAGCTACTGTCACACGGCCATCAGTTATTGCGGGGGGAGCAAAATGCAAGTTACGGACTGGATTCATATCAAGGGACATCCTACCCTTATTGTCATCAACATCAGAGCCCTTCAAAGCATTTAAAAAATTCAATTTGGGGCTAAGGTGTAGCTGTTCTTGTTGCTTAGACCCAGCATTCAACTCATCAACTTTAGAACCCAACACAGGATTCATGTCAAGACTATGTAGCATATCTTCGAGCTCTAATTGTAAGGTATGTCCAGATTTAACTCCATTGTGTTGTTCAATGTCAGAGCTAACCATTGGAACAAATTCAACAGCAGAACACAAAGACAATTTGGCAGCATACAAATACTAGATAGAATGTTCTAAGGACAAACAAACTCAGTCTAAGAAGCCCAACGGTTCAAAGGTAGATACACATGTTATGTATAACATATTCAAAAATCAGCACAGTTTAACGGTTGGATCTCCGTAGATGTTAATTATATCGAAACTGACCTGAGAATGACGACCTTCTGTTGAACATGTAGAAAACGTTGCCGGAGGCTAAATTTCTAATCTCCCCCGTTCATAATGTGTATCATAACCAGGTGCATCACATATCCAAAAATAAGCTTGATCCAACGGTGGAAGAAGGAGAAATATGCCGGCGGCTCTTACTGTTCGAGAAGGATTTTTCCAGAAATATTCAAATGGCTAGCTTCCGCAGGAGGAATCCAACATCGATAAGTCAGATTCAGTTCGTTCAAGAACTGAAGAATGCAAGAATCACTCTCACACGTTAAAACTGAAAAATTCAGAATAATAATCATCAAAGCTGCCGAAATTTTGGCCTCCATGAGTTTAAATAGTTCTTGAAAAGTTAACCCTAATGGACCCTTTATGTGGACTTATATGAGGTCCACTCAAAACTGGCCCAAAAACCCTAAAATGAAAAGCCCATAACCCAAAAATGAAAAGCCCATAACTTAATCCAAACAAGCCTTGGATCCTAGCTTAAAACAAAGTATGAATTAAGCCCAAACAAGCCTTGGGCTGTAGCTAACAAAATAAAATAAAGCCCTTATCTCATGGCCCAAATAAGGTTGTATTGGACCCCTCTTCCACATGGATAAGATGTACTAGGATCTCCTCTTGATACTCCAATGGACCTTCCAATTCTGACTTGGTGGAAACCTTCAAAACCAATGCATTCAATGCGTCTTTCAATGTCTTTGTCTTGGACCGAGTCATTGGTCCATTTGGAACATGTAATGGGTCCTTGCTGGTGTTTCTGGGCTGGTCCGCATCACAACAAGTGCGGCAAGCAAGAAGAATTACTAATCTGACTCTAGATTGACTCTAGACTGAAACAAACCCTAATGGACCCCTTATGTGGACTTATACCCTAAGGATAGAATAATTGTTTCCATACACCATAAGAATTCCACATTAATATGGAGTCCATACCGCCTATGTTTTTTTGCCCCATTAAATATCCTTGCAAGACTTGAAAATTCCCAAAACTAGCTGTCATGTCCTTGTAGGAAAAGAATTCTAGCCAAATAGATAGAATTATGGTGGAATGTTTGTGACAGATGCGACATTCCAAGAATGACAAAAAGCTTGGATGAATGGATTCGATTGGCCACTGTCTCTTGGCATGGCAAAAGTTTTGTCAACTTTTCTCGTAAACTGGGTTTCGTAGCTACAGTGTACTGTATCTGGCAAGAACGGAATGCAAGGATCTTTGCAAATGTGTCTAAAGCTTCGAATTTGGTTTTTGATCAAATCGAATGTATCATTCGCGATAAGCTTGTTTTGATGAGGAATGTTCAACAAACAGATGAAAACATATCCAAAGACTTTGGAGGGTCAATAACATGGACTTTTAATTTGAAGTTTAGGTGGTTGTTTTTGTACCCCTAGCATATCTAGTTGGTCTAAGTTTTTATTTTGTTATGTGGCTAGCCTGTAGCCATTTGTTGGTTTTCGTTTCTATCCTCATTGTAAATCTTGGGTATGCCCATTATATTCTTTGTATCATTTTCTTTTAATACATAAGTCAGCTTACCAAAAAAAAAAAAGAATTCTAGCCAAATAGGAAGTCCACAAATAAAAAAGAAGTAAATAACAAAATTTGTACAGCCTCTATTGATTAGTATTGTGATGCTTTCCCAAACTTTGATTGACCTGAAATTTTAACCTAAGATAGGAAAACTTGTGAGGGGATGCCACGTAAAATGGCATCCTGATCCAAAAGTTGGATTGATTATTATGATTGTTACGTAAAATTGGATTGTTGTGCATTTTACAACAGAATCTGAATTTGATTGTTTTTTCATTGCCCGAATCGTATCATTCTATAAAAAGATCTTAGAGTTTTTAGGATTCAAATTTTGTTCATGATATTATTTAAACTAGAAAAACTATCTATCTTAGGTTATTTTGTTTAATTAGGTGCATCCACTTTAGTTTGTGTTAGATTTACTATTTTTATCACAAATTCATAGATTTCTTCATGTTTGAGCTTAGCTATCATACTTTGGGTTTATTGTAAGTGGGTAAATATTAGCCCATAATTTTTGGATCCATTAGAGTTACTAGTTGATCCATTATATAAAGTTTTTTAAGCTGAAATTTTCAACAGCTATGAATTTATGAAATAAACTTATGTTTTGCGTGAATCGACACGTGTTCTTTGCTAGAACAAAGAATGAATTAACTTATAAAAGTAAAACTGATCTTTTGGAGTCTTTCTTATACTTCTTGTTCGTGAATTTGTATTCATTGTGTGGGGGGTTTCTTATTCCAATAACAGTGGTGCCTTGAGACATGTTTTCATTGTCTCACACTCCTATCATACTTGATTTCTTGGCTGTTTGGGAGTTGAATTATCTTTGTTGTGGGTTGCTTACCGCATGATCAAGAGGTCTGCATCGGTTTACTATCCCTTATTTCTTGCATTTTAGTTTCTGTATTTTTCTTAATGTCAATTTCATGTGTCCTTGAATCTTTGTTTTTGGTCAGAATCCAAAGGGTCAGTTTTGGTCATTTTTGTTTTCTTTCTAGCGTGATTTTTTATTTTTATTTTATTATTATTGTTCTTATTGGAGTGAAAAAGAAATTACACCATAATAAATATGGTCTAATTACATTTATTTCGTGTCAGCCTATCAAAACACCTCAAAATTGACTCAAATTTCATATTCTAGTTATTTGGGGGTGGAAATACACCAATTATAAATTTTTAATTCAATCAAGCATCAATTTATTAGGCTTCCAGATTCGAATAAGAAAGGAACAGTTAGTTATTTGTTTCACATCAGCATATCAAATGTTATCGTAATTGATGCAAAATTAATATTCTATTTATTATGCACTAAATATCAGTTTTTAGCTCAATTGGATGTCGTTTGGTCTAGGGTACAGATTCAATTCAAATTAGTGTTTTCACACTGTAAAGTCTAAGTTGTATCATTAATTAGGTTATATCTTTATGTTAAGTTTTTTTTTTCCTCTTATTTTGTTTCAAATCTACTTGTTTTTATCCATGGAAAAGGTCCCATGTGACTAGAAAACCTATCTATAAGGTTAAAGTCAATGCACAAGTCATTAGAATCAAATTAGTATAAAGAAAACCTTATATTAATCCAATTAGAAATTAATTATTAACTAGAAAACTTCTCCACTCTATTTTATATATAACCAACTCTAACCTCTGAAAAGTGGTTATTTTCAGAATATAGGAGAAGAGAAGAAGGGGTACTATTATTTTTTTAGAATTATTTTCTATCTCTTTCATTTTCTGAATTTGCAATATGTTTAGTTTTAATTTTAAAAGGTTAGTACTCTTGGACTTTAAATTATCATGAGGATTAAATTTAATGATTGATGAATATCTATACCTAATTATGATGTATGAATATCTTAAGTTTTTTTATGATTAAATTTAATGATTGATGACCTAATTTCTATATGATGCGTAATATATATTTTTGGTTTTAAATCTATTGCTAGTTATTAGTTTATGAAACATTTATGACTAATTAACTTTAGGAGCAGAAGTATCATAAGTCAATTAACTTATGATTGATGACCTAAATTATTTTACTCATGTTTTATTATATGTTACTTGAAAAACAAAAGTCTTGATTAAATTAACTCCGCATGCATGTTTAATTATCATAAGTCAATTGTACTTATCTTGATCTCTTTATTGTCATGTGGTTAAATCTTGCATGCTTAATAGAGGTTATAATGTCATTAGGGTTAATTAATGGATGAATGTTAGGTTAACTAAAAAGTAAGGATATGTAGAAAAACTCATTTTTCATGGTTGATTTATTTATGATCACAAATAAAATTAGAAAACACATCTAAATTTAATGATTGATATTTAATTATCCTTGGGGAATACCTCTTATAAAAAATATTTTTATGTTTTTACATTCTTCCAATTTACCTTTTTATTTCTTTAGAATTGATTTCTTTTGTTTTCCTACATTTCTAAGTTGTTTTTAGTTAATTAAGATGATAAAAAAAATCTCTCTTTTAATTACTTATTGTTTAAATTTTATATTAGATAATTCTGTTAGAGTAGTATATTTAGAGTAAGTTTACTTGGTTTGCTTTAGTTTAAACTTAAATAGCTTGTCTTGATTGAGTAATTAAGTTTTAATACTTATATCTTTGTAGGATGATGCCCTTACTTTCTATATTACAAATCATTAATTTTAAGGGTTTCAATTTGCATAATTTTTGACACTCGTTAACTCGGTTCTAAACAAACATCAAGGACAAACCATTATGACTTGAATGAACCAAAATCAAACCCAATTCTCCCAAACCCATCGTGAGGTATTGATTTCCTTCTTTATTCCACCTTGTAAAATAACTCATCGGTGATCTCATGCTCCTGAGATTGTCACACAATGGTGTGGGCCTTAACACTTCATATATCATCAATAAACATCATATAAATATATGTGAAAATAAATGAGAAGGGAAATCTAAACTCTTACTTATGTAGGATTGAAAATAGTAAAATCATGATGAGTAACGAATGCATGAGATGAAAAGGAATGGATAAATGATGATGATCATAATAATAATAATAAATATGATGCATAATGGAGGGCATGCCTCCATAAAATAAATATAGAAGCATTGTCAAGGTTTAAAATATAGGGGTTTTGAAATTAAAAAAAAAATCATAACGTTGATGAAATCCGTAATATTTTTCAATGGATAGAAGAATTTAAAGAATTTAAAATAAATGTGTTATAAAAATGAGAAATAATTTTGAGAAATTATATCAAACATGAAGAATGAAATTTAGGAAAGAATTACACGTAAAAGTATTGAAGTAAACCAGAATAAAAATCGATAATGTTATGACGATTCAGTAACAAGTCTATAAATGAAAATTAGTAAAAAGGAAAGATAAATATACTTGGGATGGGAAAATGGTCCCGCTGATTTATGAAAATAACCGGTATAATTTTTTCAAGGATTGGATACGAAAATTTGGATTTCTAATGAAAAATACAAATTGTCTCATCTTATACTATCGGGAATAACTCTTAATTTGGTTGTTTATATCTACGTGTGTGTGTTTGTATGACAAGAACTCTAAAATAACTGACAAGTGAGATAGTCGGCAAGTGAACGATTATTGTTATGGAAAAGGGGTTTGACACCTTGATACCTTATTCAACAAATTCAATATGCCAAGTAATGGCAACAATGTTAAATGTGGTATGTTCTTATTTTCATATTACTAGTGTGAAACTTGTTACCCTAGTTAATGAGACTAGTGTCCTGGTTAATGGGTAATCAAAGAAACTAGTTACCTTGGTTAATCAGACTAGCGTCCGTATAAATGGGCAATTAGAGAAAAAGAGTTAATTTAGTAATGGAACAAATGCCCGGTTTGCGCTAAAAAAGACATTGGTATGTCCTTAAATTATGCTAAATGTACTAATTTTTAGGGTTAAGGGTAAAGAAATTAATTGTTTAATAATTGATATGGTAAATATATAAAAGAGATAATAACAAATAATCATTGTTTATAAAGTTGATTGTATTTGGTATTAAATAAATTTTTAGATACCTTATAGCGTCGTGCTGAGTAGATCATGTATTTGGTATTACCACTAACATGCAATGGAGCAAAGTGTATGATATGAAGCTCGTGGTCACGTGGTCACGCGACCCACATGCGAAGACACCAAAATCCTTAAAAGCCAAGTAAATCAGGTTTGATAGGAGTGTGACGCAAAGATAACTTGTACCTAGGCACCAACACTATTGGAAACAGAAACCCCCACCCAACAAATATTGATTCGCAAACAAGAAGTATAAGAACGACGCCAGGAAGTCAGTTGTTCTTCGATAAGTTGTTTTTCAATTCTTTTAGAGAATTAAGAAAGGGAGATTATCCCACCAACACACAATATGTGTAGCAAACAAGAAGTTTTATTAATCTGAATTGTCTAACTCACATGTCTGGTTATACCTTTATTTATATTAACTCTAGACTGAAACAAACCCTAATGGACTCCCTATCTGGACTTATATAATGCTCACTTACAATTAAACCTAAATAATATAAATAAACCCTAAACTAAGAAGAAAACAACAAGAATAATAATAATTCCGAATTTAATATCCTAAATATGATAGGATCAGATTTAATGCCCTTTAAAAGTCTCATATAAGTTAGGAGAATCAAATCAGAAGTTGCCTCCTCTTTAGTTTTCTTATTTACAAAGTATTCTTGTTTACATCAAAATCCAAATTTGATTGTTTTTTTATTGCTCAAATTGTAACAGTGTATATGAGATTGGTTATGCTGATAGGATAATGATTTAACAAAAATGAAAAATAATTTGAGCACGTTTTGCAAGCATAAAAGTAATAGAATGTTATATTATAAATTATAAATAATATAAATGGACATAAAATAAGTAGAATGAATAAATCAAGGAAATTTCTCACTATTAATATGGACTGAAGTACAATGTATCATAAATGACATAAATGCTAGGTAAGTAAAAAGACGACATGAATTAAATATGTTGTGAATTAAATAACAATGTGAATTAGACATACTTACGCGATGAGTTATAATATGTATTAAGGGTGGTTGAGAGAGTGAAAGATCATATGATTTTATATATGTTAAGGAAATAAATTGTGGGTTAAATTCCATGAGTTGAGAAATAATATTATTAATATAAATTGATTATATTTATAAAGTGGAAATAGTTATGAAATAACACCGATGCGAATAGAGACATTGTATGACAGTGTTTGAAGGAGACCCGTTAATATTAAAGTTGCAAGGAATAAATCGTATAGTGACAAGTTAAACTAGATTATGAGTGAAACAATTATCACAATACAAGGATGATATTATGATGAATACAATGATGGGAAGAAAATTTATCGGGGAATAATGGAAATTATAAGATGTTGGAAATTGATATAAGATCAATGTTCTTAAAGAAAAATCTATGAAATTGGTTTTAATCATATAATTTTAAACGTTAGTAATTGGAAGGATGCAAATATTTAATATAATTTATTTTGTAATTTTGTGCATGTCTCATGTAAATTCCTTTAATGACATTTATTTCTTAGGATCACTAAGCTACCATGTATACAGAAAGAATATTTGTATTTTCAAAAAAAAAAAAAAAAACTTATAAATAGTTAATATGGATGTAATTTTTAATAAGAGTTGTAATGAATTGTGTATATTTATAAAACTGTTGAAAGGTTGGTTGGACTTTCCTTATATATATATATATGGAAAATAATTTTTTTTCTTACCTTGGTGTCGTGTGGCTTGCACATGTTGAAGCATGTACATCCCTCGCCATCATAAAAATTATAAACCCTTTGTTAAAAAATGTATTTTCCAACCAAGAAATAATAAATCAAAAGGAAAACTTGTCATGAATAGGGATGAAAACTCCTAGAAATTAGTGTAAAACCTTGGACAAGTAAAAAAGAATAAATATGTCTGTGAAATGTTTTTTGACAACCTACTGGGTGTTTTGCCCGTGGCTTCTAGGGGTATTCACGTTTGGCATATGCCTGTTATGACTGAGATCTTTGGAGATGATTCTGTACCACAATTCGGTAGAGGAATGACACTACCAAAAGATTGATGTCTTCTCCCAAGTGTAAGAGTGTCGAAGTAATAAATAATCCGGCAAGACCGGGGTCAAACCACAGGGAGGTTAATTGTATAAATTATAAATAACAATACAACAACAACAACAACAACAACAACAACAACAATAATAGTAATAGTAATAGTAATAGTAATAGTAATAGTAATAGTAATAGTAATAGTAATAGTAATAATAATAATACTAATAGTAGTAGTAATAGTAGCAGTAATAAAGAAGAAGAGGGAGAAGTCGATGAAAATTTTGAGACGGAAGATCAATGTGATATAATAATAATGATAAAAACAAGTGTCAAGGTTAGAGGATCCATTAATGGTATTTCAAACCAATATAGTATAAACTCTTATTATTCAATTGGAATCCACACAGGAGGTTCCAATCAGATGATTTGCCATTAATAGCTCATTATAAATTGTTAACATGATCATGTTAATTATCTTATTTAAGTAACAACAAACTTTTAAATATTGTCAGGAATTCATGATGCTAACTTATGTTAACAACAAATCAAGTTCCTTTCATAGCACAGGTGTAGGTAATACCATACGGTTAGGCTATGAGAGCGCCAAGCATTTGTTATACCAAGTGTTATACAACACAAATCTAGATTAATCATTTAACAAGCAAGGTATTAAGAATTAGTAAGATAAAAAGATAAGACATGTTAATATTAAACATTAAGGTCCATGTTGAGTTTACACCATACTTATTCTTACACCATTAGTGTAACCTTTTCACCTTGAGATAATAAACTTAGCTAAACATAATGAAGAAGAGAAACATAAATAAACAAAACAAGAACATAAATAAGATACAAGTTAACTAAGTAAAGGAAATGAAATGAAAAGCATAAACAAGATATTAATGACAGCCAAACTTAAGAATTACAAAAAAAATATAAAGAGAGAGAGCAAGAACAAGTTCTTGATCTGAACAACCAAGCCTCTAAATGCATGGCAAATGCCTCTTTTTATAGGCCAAAATTTGGAACTATTGATTTGATGACTAATTGTTGAGTGGGTGGCCGAATCAGCTTCAATGGCAGGTAGTTGGTAAACGAAATAAGGGTGTTACGATTGGTGAGAATGATTGTTTGGCATTTAAAGAGCTTAATTGTAATGAGAATGGTTGTTTAGCATCTGCTTTACAGAGTGCTGATTGTAATACGAATGAATCTGCGACATTAGATGTGCCCAATGCTGGTTGTTATGAAGATGAAAATCCTACCTCTCCTCTTATTTTGAAGAGCTTACGAGCAGACATGGTGCCGGAGGAAGGGGATGCATGTACTTCTTTAGATCAAAGTTCAACCATCTGTAATGCAACCATGAACCCTGTTAGTCATGAGGTGAATGTTGATATTGGAGTTATGGGAGGTGGTACAGGTAAGGAGTCGACGTCACTGATCCCAACAAGTCCGCAAAGTCCGATTTCTTCTGACGGGGAAACTTTTATTAATCAGTTAGCTAGCAAGGCTAGAGACTCTCTAGAAAAAAAGAAAACGGGTTCTCCAGGCTTTTCAAAGAAGAGTAAGAAATCTGGCTCCTCGAGGGGGGGCAAGTCAAGGTAATCTGTGTGTTGATGTTTGGTACTCCTCTCTATTTCCCTATGATTATTGGATGTTGGAATGTTAGAGGTTTGAATGATCCCATAAAGCATTCAGAACTGCGTCAGCTCATCCATCAAGAGAGGATGGTTTTTTTTGGTTTGGTTGAAACTCGGGTTAGAGACAGGAATAAAGATAATGTTTCGCAACTTCTTCTGCGTAATTGGTCATTCTTGTATAATTATGATTTCTCTTGTCGTGGTCGTATTTGGGTTTGTTGGAATGCTGATTTGGTGAAGGTGGATGTTCTGGGAATGTCAGACCAGGCTATCCATGTTTCTGTCATGATATTAGCTACCAATATCTGTTTTAAATACTTCAATCATTTACGGAGACAATAATGCATCTGTACGTGAGGCTTTATGGTCTGATATTGTGAGTCGTAGTGATGGATGGGAGTCAACCCCATGGATTCTTATGGGCGACTTTAATGCTATCCGCAACCAGTCAGAGAGGTTAGGGGGGTCTTCTACGTGGGCTGGTCATATGGACAGATTGGAAACATGTATACGTGAAGCGAAAGTGGATGATCTTCGGTATTCAGGTATGCATTATACTTGGACGAACCAATGTCCTGAGAATATGATTATGCGGAAACTAGATAGAGTGCTTGTGAATGAGAAGTGGAATATGCGCTTCCCATTGTCGGAAGCGAGATTCTTGCCTGCTGGTATGTCAGATCATTCTCCCATGGTGGTAAAAGTCACTGGCAATGTTCAGAACATAAAGAAACCATTCAGATTCTTCGATATGTGGATGGATCATGACGAGTTCATGCCCTTGGTGAAGAAAGTATGGGATCAGCATTCAGGAGGGTGTCCAATGTATCAACTGTGTTGCAAACTAAGGAAGCTAAAGCAGGAACTTAAACATTTCAATAAGACTCACTTCTCCAATATTTCCGATAGAGTCAAAGATGCAAAAGATCACATGGATAGGGCTCAACAAGCTCTGCATACAGCGCCTGAGGATCCAACATTGCGTATGCGAGAAAGAGATGCTGTTCGTAACTATGCTTCTACTGTCAGGGCAGAAGAGTGTTTTTTCAGACAAAAGGCAAGGATACAATGGCTTAGCTTGGGGGATCAGAATACTAGCTACTTTCACAAATCAGTAAATGGTAGACAGAATAGAAATAAGCTTCTCTCGGTTACAAGGGAGGATGGAGAAGTCGCTGAAGGACACGAGGCAGTCAAATCAGAAGTAATTGCATACTTCCAGCGTGTATTGGGAGTGAAACAGATGCCTAGGGTCCTGAACGAGGAAGTGATGCAATCGGCAATTATTTACAAATTGTCGGCAACTCAACAGCATGTACTAGCACAAGATGTCACAAGAGAGAGGAGATTAAGCATGCTATGTTTAGTTTGAAAAACAACAAAGCTCCTGGTCCAGATGGCTTCAACGCAGGTTTCTTCAAAAGAATGTGGCACATAGTGGGGGAAGATGTAATCAACGCTGTTAGCTCCTTCTTCCAGACTCGTAGAATGCTTAAAGAAATGAATGCTACATCCATTTCCCTTATCCCTAAAGTTGCTAATCCTACGAGGTTGACAGATTTTCGTCCTATATCTTGCTGCTGCAATACAGTATACAAATGCATCGCGAAGATTCTAGCTGGGAGAATGAAAGTTGTTTTACCATCCTTAGTAGGTCCGTATCAAACAGCTTTTATCTCTGGACGGAGAATCAGCGACAATATTCTTTTGTCTCAGGAACTAATGAAAGGCTATCACACAACTACGGGTCCTGCTCGTTGTGCTATGAAAGTAGACCTGATGAAGGCTTATGACTCTGTTCGGTGGGATTTCGTTGATGCTACGTTGATAAAAATAGGATTCCCTAGAACAGTCATTGATTGGATCATGGTTTGTGTTACATCATGTCAATTCTCAATCAACGTCAACGGTGAACTTGCGGGTTACTTCCAAGGGGGGAGAGGGCTGAGACAAGGTGATCCATTATCTCCATATTTGTTTGTCCTATGCATGGAAATCCTGTCAGGGCTGTTCTGCAATATGAGTGCCAACCAAAACTTCAAGTTCCACTGGAGATGCAAGAAGGACAGAATTTCTCATCTTTGCTTTGCCGACGACTTGATGATATTCAGCAAAGGGGATGTACATTCAATCCGTATGATCAAAAATGTACTCACAGAGTTTCAGGTTCTATCAGGTCTATATCCAAATCCAAACAAAAGTTACATCTTCTTGAGCGGTTCGTTAGGAGTTGAGAGGGAACAGATTATCAGTATTCTTGGGTTTAGAGAGGGGGAGCTTCCTATGAAATATTTGGGAGTGCCTCTTATCTCGTCCAGACTAAAGGCTGTTAATTGTAAGGGCCTCGTGGATCGAATTACCGCCAAAGTTCGACATTGGACCTGTAGAACACTCTCTTTCGCAGGGCGAGTACAACTGATTAACTCAGTCTTATTCTCCATCCAGGTCTATTGGGCATCTCTATTCCTATTACCTGGGGAAGTAGTGAAAAATGTTGAGCAAATTATGAGATCCTTTCTTTGGTCAGGTTCAGATATGAGCACTACCAGGGCTAAAGTGGCTTGGGATCAGGTATGTCTTCCAAAAAAGGAGGGGGGGCTAGGCATAAAAAGGATAGCAGAATGGAATAAGATTGCCTTGTTGAAACATATTTGGAACTTGTGCAATGACTCAGATGGCTCAATCTGGTCTACTTGGATCAGATCCAATCTCTTGCGAGGTAGGAATTTCTGGACAATCAAGGCGCCAGGAAGTTGCTCTTGGGCTTGGGGAAAGATTCTAAAGCTCAGATCCTTAGCATGGCCGAAGATGAAGCACGTCATCGGAGATGGAATGACAACCTCTCTATGGTTTGACAATTGGCATCCTCACAGCCCGCTCGCTGATACCTACGGTGAACGTTTCATCTATGATTCAGGTATGGAACACAACGCGAGAGTGAACGTGCTGATTAATAACTTAGAATGGAGAATTCCTATCACTCATGCTATTGGCTGGCACCCCCATTTTAGAAGCTATTCCTTCCACCTCTACTCCTAAGGGGCAAAAGGATGAGATTGTTTGGTTGGATTCGCCAAATCAGAGTTTCTCAGTCAAAGTAGCTTGGGAACAACTAAGAATTCATCATCAAATGGTTGATTGGCATGACATCGTGTGGTTCAAGAATGCTGTCCCAAGACATGCATTTCTTCTTTGGGTGGCTATCCAACGGAAACTCTCAACGCAGGATAGACTTCATCGGTTTGGTATTCATGGTCCCAATAGGTGCTCACTCTGTCTCTGCAATAATGAAGATCACAACCACTTGTTCTTTGAATGCTCCTTTGCGAAAGCATTATGGTGGAATGTTTGTGATAGATGCGACATTCCAAGAATGACAAAAAGCTTGGATGAATGGATTCGATTGGCCACTGTCTCTTAGCATGGAAAAAGTTTCGTCAACTTTTCTCGTAAACTGGGTTTCGCGGCTACAGTGTATTGTATCTGGCAAGAACGGAATGCAAGGATCTTTGCAGATGTGTCTAAAGCTTCGAATTTGGTTTTTGATCAAATCGAATGTATCATTCGCGATAAGCTTGTTTTGATAAGGAATGTTCAACAAACAGATGAAAACATAAGGATCCAAAGACTTTGGAGGGTCAATAACATGGACTCTTAATTTGATGTTTAGCTGGTTGTTTTTGTACCCCTAGCATATCTAATTGGTCCAAGTTTTTGTTTTGTTGTGGCTAGCCTGTAGCCATTTGTTGGTTTTCGTTTCTGTCCTCATTGTAAATCTTGGGTATGCCCATTATATTCTTTGTATCATTTTCTTTTAATACATAAGTCAGCTTACCAAAAAAAAAAGTTGAGTGGGTGGCCAACTCTTGACTTGGTGAAAATTCTTATCTTCTTATCTGAATAAAACGTCATTGCTAGAATCAGAACTGGATCCACCTAAACTTATGAAAGTTATAGGAAATTGTCTTAGCTTTCCAGAAAAAAACAATTGAGGTCATTTGGACTTCTAGAGCTCGAGATATGGGCTAAACACTGAACAGTATCTGGGTTGCAAAAGAGATTCAGACTTTTCTATTGTTGCTATAATTTGGACTTGAAAAAGGCCTTCTCAGATCTTGGCCTCCACATGAACATTGTAGGCCTATGTCTAACTGAATCTGTGTAAAACTTTGAGATCATTTAGACATCTAGAACTCGAGATATGACCCAATTACCAAACAGTGTTCCAGTTTGGACTGCACCAACATCTCTTTTATAAGTTTGGCCCTCTCTTTGTCCTTTCAATTTCAATACTTGAACTCATCAATCAATCCTTTCATTTATGTGATAGGCCTGCATTTAAGATGAACATTTACCATAAATGGTGTTAAGATGCCCAACATTTAGGCATCTTGGTGTTAAGATCAAGATCATGCTCTTTCTCTTTTTCTTTGTATTTTGTAATGTTTAAGTTTTATTTGATGTTACATTAATCTCTTGTTTATGCTTTTCATTTCCTTTTCTTTCCAAAATAATGATATAAAACCTTGATAAACATGCACTTTTAAGTACTAATCACCAACACCAAATTAACCTTGATAAACATGCACTTTTAAGTACTAATCACCAACACCAAAATTTGTTAAAGATGCTAGATCATTCTTAGGACTTGCTGGTTTTTACAGAAGGTTCATCAAAGATTTTAGTGTAATATCTAAAACATTGTGTAACCTTCTAACAAAGAAAAATATTTTTGAATAGACTGAACAATGTGAAAAAGCCTTTGTTAAACTTAAAAGCTTGCTTACTTCTGCTCCTATCATTCAACCTCTTGATTGGTCATTACCTTTTGAAATAATGTGTGACGCTAGTGATTATGCCGTGGGTGCTGTCTTGGGACAAAAAAAAGATAAACCTTATGTAATTTACTATGCAAGTAAAACTTTAAATAGTGCTCAAATGAATTACACTACCGCTGAAAAAGAATTACTTGCAGTAGTATTTGCATGTGACAAGTTCAGATCTTATCTTGTTGACTCACCTGTTGTCATTTTTAGTGATCATGCAGCTTTGAAATATCTTCTTTCTAAGAAAGATTATAAGGCTAGATTGGTGCGGTGGATTTTGTTGCTTTAAGAATTTCATATCACAATCAAAGACAAGAAAGGCACCAAAAATGTTGTTGCAGATCATTTTTCAAGATTGACAATCGATTCGACATCTGCTATCACACCAACCGATGACTACTTTCCCAATGAATCTTTACTTTCTGTGTCTACGATGCCTTGGTTGCTAATATTGTTAATTTTCTTGTTTCAGGACAATTGCCAGCTCATTGGAGTACCGAAGACAAAAGAAAGTTCTTGAATGAAGTGAAGAACTTTTATTGGGATGACCTGTATTTATTTAAATATTGTCCTGATCAAATATATTGAAGATGCATTCCTGACAATGAGGTAAGTAGTGTCATTAAATTTTGTCATTCTGAGGCATGTGGGGGTCATTTCTCGTCAAAAAAGACAACTGCAAAAATCTTACAAAGTGGATTTTACTGGCCCACCATGTTCAAGGACTCATATGCATTCTTCAAGAATTGTCAAAATTGTCAAACGTTGGGATCTATTTCAAAACGTCATATGATGCCTTTAAATCCTATTCTTGTCATTGAGATCTTTGACTATTAGAGTATAGATTCATGGGTCCATTTCCTCCATCATTTGGTTTCGTGTACATATTAGTCACAATAGATTATGTTTCAAAATGGATAGAGGCAATTTCAAGTCAAAACAATGATAATGTTTTTGAAAAATAATAGTTTGAGTCGATTTGGAATGCCTTGAGCCATGATAAGTGATGGTGGAACACATTTCTGCAACAAGCCATTTGATTCTTTAATGAAGAAATATGGAATCACACACAAAGTTGCCACCTTTATCACCCTTAAACAAGTGGACAAGTAGAGCTTGCTAATTGGGAGATCAAACACATCTTAGAGAAAACAGTCCCTAATAGGAAAGACTGGTCTTTAATACTTAATGATGCACTTTGGGCTTATAGAATTGCTTATAAAACATCATTAGGTATGTCAACTTATAGATTAGTCTATGGAAAACCTTGTCGCTTGCCTGTGCAAATTGAACATAAAGCTTATTAAGCTATTAAAGCTTTCAATTCAAACCTTGATGATGCTAGTTAGCTGTGAAAATTGCAAATAAAGGAGCTTGAGGAAATAAGAAATGATGCATACGACAATTCAAGAATTCATAAAGCAAGAATCAAAGAGTTTCATGACAAGAAAATACTGAGAAAAGCATTCAATGTTGGTCAAAAAGTCTTCCTTTATAATTCTTGACTCCATTTATTTCCTGGAAAACTAAGATCAAGATGGAGCGGTCCTTTTATTGTGAAACATGTATACCCATATGGGGCTTGTGATATCGAGAATCCAAAGAATGACAATGTTTTCAAGGTAAATGGGCATCATTTGAAATTTTATTTTGACAATTTTTTAGTTGAAAATGACTCTATTGAATTGAATAATCATGTATATAAAGATTGATTCTTTTTCTCATATTGTTTTGTGTTTTGTTTTGTTTTGGTGTAACTTTTGTTTTGCTAGTCGCTCTCTCACCCCGATCAAATGGCGGATAACGGTACTATGTGACTTAAGTTGGTTCTTTCAGTTTCCCATAATAACTTATATCTGTATATATTTGTACAATTCTTTGCTCTTTCTCCCTTCTTTGAATCTCTTCTCCAATAACGGTAAATGGACACCACTCTTGAAAAATTGAAAAGGTATTTTCCCGCTTTGCCTCCAAATGCGATTATAAAAATTTACCGTGCTAGGTGTGCAAGATTGAGGTTGTTAATGAATCATGAAATTCCTGAAGATATTCGCTGGCTAATTGAAGCAAAGGTCTGATTATCATCAAATCAATAGTTCCAAAATTTGGCCTATAAAAAGAGGCATTTGCCATGCATTTAGGCATCTTGGTATTCAGATCAAGATCAAGCTCTTGCTCTTTTTCTTTGTATTTTGTAATGTTTAAGTTTTTTTTTATGTTATATTAATTTCTTGTTTATGCTTTTCATTTCCTTTCCTTTATTTATATAATTATGTTCTTATCTTGTTTATTTATGTTTCTTTCTTTCATTATGTTTAGCTAAATCTATTATGTCAAGGCGAAAAGGTTACACTAATGGTGTAAGAATAAGTATAGTATAAACTCAACATGGACTTTAATGCTTGATACTAACATGTTTTATATTTATTATCTTGCTTACTCTTAATGATGCAAACCTCGTGATCACGCAACCCACAATCAAGATTGAGATCTAATCCTGGAAAGCCGAAATAGGTCTGATATGAGTGTGGCACAATGGAAACCTGCCCCAAGGCACCAACATTATTGAAATGAGTAGAATGACGCCACGAAGCCAGTTAATCTTCGATAAGTCAGATTTAGTTCGTTCAAGAACTGAAAGAATGCAAGAATCACTCTCACACGTTAAAACTGAAAAATTCGGAATAATAATCATCAAAGCTGCCAAAATTTTGGCCTACATGAGTTTAAATAGTTCTAGAAAAGTTAACCCTAATGGACCCCTTATGTGGACTTATATGAGGTCCACTCAAAACTGGCCCAAAACCCTAAACTGAAAAGCCCATAACTTAATCCAAACAAGCCTTGGATCCTAACTTAAAATAAAGTATTAATTAAACCCAAACAAGCCTTGGGCTGTAGCTAACAAAATAAAATAAAGCCCCTAATATTAAATCCATGTTCTGCCATGAGAAGAAGAGAATGAACTAAAATAGTACAGAACTGATTGAAGGCTTATTTATAGCCTTCCATGTAGCCCCTTAATCCTAGAAACAAAAGGAAAAGGTAGCCAACATGTTGTTTCCAAGTTGTAGTAGGATTCTTTTGTTTCCTTTGGTGTCCTCATCTCATGGCTCAAATAAGGTTGTATTGGACCCCTCTTGCACATGGATAAGATGTACTAGGATCTCCTCTTGATACTCCAATGGACCTTCCAATTCTGACTTGGTGGAAACCTTCAAAACCAATGCATTCAATGCGTCTTTCAATGTCTTTGTCTTGGACCGAGTCATTGGTCCATTTGGAACATGTGATGGGTCCTTGCTGGTGTTTCTAGGCTGGTCCGCATCATCCCTTCTCTCCTCGAAAGGATTCGACCTCGAATCAAAATCTGTGTCAAACAACGTAAGATCAGCAACATTAAAGGTAGCACTAACACTATACTCACCTGGAAGGTCAATTTTGTATGCGTTGTCATTGATTCTCTCTAAAACCTGAAATGGACCATCACCACGAGGCTGTAATTTTGATTTCCTTTGATTAGGAAATCGTTCCTTACGCATGTGCACCCAAACCTAATCACCGGGTTGGAAAACAACCAGTTTACGTCCCTTATTTGCTTTAGAAGCGTAAAGTCTGTTCTTTTTCTCTATTTGTAGTCGAACTACCTCATGGAGTTCTCTCACCATTTGTGCCTTCTTTTCACCATCTAAACTTACCCTTTCTTCAAAATGATTGAGATCATGTGGTCACGCAACCCACAATCAAGATTGAGATCTGATCCCGGAAAGCCAAAATAGGTCTGATAGGAGTGTGACACAATGGAAACCTGCCTGAAGGCACCAACACTATTGGAATGAGTAGAATGACGCCACGAAGCCAGTTAATCTTCGATAAGTCAGATTAAGTTCGTTCAAGAACTGAAGAATGCAAGAATCACTCTCACACGTTAAAACTGAAAAATTCAGAATAATATTCATCAAAGCTGCCGAAAGTATGCCTTACATGAGTTTAAATAGTTCTTGGAAAGTTATCCCTAACGTTTAAGCACCAAAGGTATGTTGGCCATGTGCCATGGGGCTCTCTCCAGAACATTAGTGGCGCGATCGACAGAATCAAAAGTGAAGAGAAAGAATGCATTATCAGAAGATAAAACTTCGGATAGACCGTGGGAGCCCCATATTCTTTTAGCAATAGAATTAACAACAAGATAGGGTAATTTCTGACCCACAAAATGACCAACTAGAGTGGATTTCCAAAGTTCACAGCCATCCTCAAACACATCAAGTGGAGGAGCTACTGTCACACGACCATCAGTTATTGCAGGGGGAGCAAAACGCAAGTTACGGACTGGATTCATATCAAGGGACATCCTACCCTTATTGTCATCAACATTAGAGCCCTTCAAAGCATTTAAAAAATTCAATTTGGGGCTAAGGTGTACCTGTTCTTGTTGCTTAGACCCAACCTTCAACTCATCAACTTTAGAACCCAACACAGGATTCATGTCATGACTATTTAGCATATCTTGGAGCTCTAATTGTAAGGTATGTCCAGATTTAACTCCATTGTGTTGTTCAATGTCAGAGCTAACCATTGGAACAAATTGGACAGCAGAACACAAAGACAATTTGGCAGCATACAAATACTAGATAGAACGTTCTAAGGACAAAAACTCAGTCCAAGAAGCACTAATAAGCGACCAGCACTATGATTGGAACAACGATCCGTTTGGTAAAAAATCCCAACGGTTCAAAGGTAGATACACATGTTATGTATAATATATTCAAAAATCAGCACAGTTTAACGGTTGGATCTCCGCAGATCTTAATTATACCGAAACTGACTTGAGAATGACGACCTTCTGTTGAACATGTAGAAAACGTTGCTGGAGGCTTAATTTCTAATCTCCACCGTTCAGAATGTGTATCATAACCAGATGCATCACATATCCAAATATATGCTTGATCCAACGGTGGAAGAAGGAGAAATATGTCGGCGGCTCTGACTGTTCCGAGAAGGATTTTTCCAGAAATATTCAAATGGCTAGCTTCCGCAGGAGGAATCCAATATGGACGATCCCTCTAGATAGAATGTAGGCAATATAGATGTTCACAACATACCAAAAAATAGTCTGGATCCAACGGTATAACAAGGCAAAATCAGACGGCGACTCTGACAGCACTAGGGGGTTTTCTAGAAAATTTCAATTGTCCAGATTTCTTAAACGGCGGCAGCTTTAGAAGATCCCTCCGGTCAGAATGTAGACAATAATTCAGCGCACAACATAACCAAATCTTGGCTTGATCCAACGGTGGTCGCCGGAGATATGGCTATCGGAGCACCGCCCCTTTGTATCTTTCCTCTCTAACCTCTCTCTAACCTCTAACTGAATCTGACTTATCGAAGATTAATTGGCTTTGTGGCGTCATTCTACTCATTCCAATAGTGTTGGTGCCTTGGGGCAGGTTTCCATTGTGTCACACTCCTATCAGACCTATTTCAGCTTTCCGGGATCAGATCTCAATCTTGATTGTGGGTTGCGTGATCACGAGGTTCGCATCATAGATGTTGGTTCAGTCCAAACTAGAACACCATTCAGTTATTGGATCATAACTGGAGCTGTAGAACTAGGATTTAGGCCTACTTTATATGGATGGAAAACTACGACATGGGCCTAAAACTTTCATGAGAAGTGCAAGATTCAAAAGGGTCATTTTCAAGTTCAAATTGTAGCAACAATAGAGAAGTTTGAATCTGTCCTACAGCACAGACACTGTTCAGTGTAAAACAGCCCATATCTCGAGTTCTAAAAGTTCAAATGACCTCAAGTTTTTATCCTAGAAAGCTTAGATAATTTCCTAGAACTTTCATGTGTTAAGTATGTTCAAATCCTGATGTTATCAATGATGTTTTGTTCAGACAAGAAGATAAGGATTGTCACAAAGTAAAGATGTGGCCACCCACTCAACAATTATTCATCAAATCAAAAGTTTCAAATTTTTGCCTATAAGAGTAGGCACTTGCCATGCATTTAGGCATCTTGGTTGTCCAGATCAAGATCTTGCTCTTGCTCCCTCTCTTTATATTTTTGTAATGCATTAGTTTTGCTTTCATTAATATCTTATTTATGCTTTTCCTTTCCTTTCCTTTCCTTTTCTTAGTTAACTTGTATCTTATTTATATTCTTATGTTGTTTATTTATGTTTCTCTTTTTCATTATGTTTAGCTAAGTTTATTATGTCAAGGTGAAAAGGTTACACTAATAGTGTAAGATTAAGTATAGTGTAAACTCAACATGGACCTTAATGTTTAATATTAACATGTCTTATCTTTTTATCTTACTAATTCTTAATACCTTGTTTGTTAAACGGTTAATCTAGATTTGTATTGTATAACACTTGGTACAACAAATGTTTGGCATTCTCATAGCCCAACCGTATGGTATAACCTATACATGTGCTATGAAAGGAACTTGATTTGTTGTTAACATAAGTTAGCATCATGAATTCCTGACACTATTTAAAAGTATGATATTTAAATAAGATAATTAATATGATCATGTTAACAATTTATAATGAGTTATTAATGACAAATCATCTGATTGGAACCTCTTTTGTGTGTGGTTTCCAGTTGAGTAATAAAAAGAGTTTATACCATACTTGTTTGAAATACCATTAGTGAATCCTTTAACCTTGACATGTTTTTATCATTGTTTAATCCTCACATTAATCAAACATCTCAAAGTCCTCTTTAACTTCTTCTTCTTCTTCTTCTTCTTCTTCTTCTTCTTATTATTATTATTATTATTATTATTATTATTATTATTATTATTATTATTATTATTATTATTATATATATTTAACCTCCCTATGGTTCGACCCCGGTCTTACCGGGTTTTTATTACTTTTACATTCCTACACTTGGAAGAAGACATCAATGTTTTGGTCATGTCATGTTTTTGACGCTGTTGTCTGGGAGTGTTTGGTCACGTACATTAAGTGGTAGACTTTGTAGGGTATCCTCATCATTTTTAGAAAATGTGGTCGAAGAAGATAATCACTCACTTCATAATGAGAATAACCGTGTTAGAACACTTAGAGACCACATGAATCCCACAAGAACAAGTGCACCCCCATGCATAGTTTTCCCTCCTGATGCATCTCATTTTAATTTTAAGTCAAGCATTATTCAACTTTTACCTTATTTTCATGGCTTCAATCTAGAAAATCCATACTTGCATCATGGAGGTGATTTGGACTTCTAGAACTTCAGATATGGGCCAAACAATGAATAGTGTTTGGGCTACAGGACAAATTCGGACTTCTCCGTTGTTGCTATAATTTGGACTTGAAAACGACCTTCTTAGATCTTGATGAAAACATCAAAGTTGTAGGTCTATGTCTTACTAAATCTGTGTAAAACTTTGAGGTCATTTGGACATCTAGAACTCGAGATATGACACAAACACCGAACAGTGTTTCAATTTGGACTGCATCAACATCTCTTTTCTAAGTTTCACCCTCTCTTTATCTTCACAAATTTCAATAGTTGAATTCATCAATCAATCCTTTGATTTCTGTGATAGGCCTGCATTTAAGATGAACATTTACCATATATTAGGGCATTTTATAGTATTAGACTTGTTATTATTAAACATGCTTTAGTTAAGGAGTTATTGATACTTTAAGTGCAAAATGATGATATAAAACCTTGATAAATATTCACTTTTAAGTACTATAACTTTGTGTGTGGGTTGCATGACCACAAGATCATGAGGTTCCCATCATTTGGTATCAAAGCTTGGCTCCATTAATCAGGTTATAGCTTTCTGAAATTTTTGTTTCTTGTTGTTTCAGCAAAAAAATTCCTTTGTGTCCAATTTCTTCTCCTTGAATTTGCGACATATAAAAAAAAAAATTTTATTTAATTCTTTTATTGTTCAAAATATATCAGTAGCATAAAAAAAACAAAAAAAAAATCATTAAAAAAATAGCTTCATTGGTTTCTGCCATAGAAAACTAAACAAGGGAGAATTGGATCAAATCAACTTGAAATTAGCTCATATTTAATACTCTGATATGTAGGATTCTTATCGGATTACATATTAATTTTGGGGTCCATTGGATATCCTTTTCTTTAGTTTTCAATTTTGGGTCTAATTAGGTTTGATTCATAATGTTGTTTTTTTTTTTTCTTGCATCAATATATCAAGCCTTATTGTAAATTGCCTAAATTTGAAATTCTGTCTACTTGGGTTGAAATCGCACTATATTTGAAATTTTAGCTCAATTGGACATCATTTACATTAGGTTTTAGATTTAGACTTAACTCTTCATAAACATGTATATTTTGCATCAACTTTTGAAATTGAGT
This sequence comes from Populus alba, assembly GCF_005239225.2. Lineage (NCBI taxonomy): Eukaryota > Viridiplantae > Streptophyta > Magnoliopsida > Malpighiales > Salicaceae > Populus > Populus alba. The sequence goes on along the minus strand of NC_133296.1, from coordinate 9,306,237 downwards.
TTGTTTATGTTGTTTTCATTCCTTGATCTATATTTTCATCATATCTAACATATTTCATGGTGTGTTTCATTGTTTTGCATTTTTTTTCTGTTTTTATTTGCGCCTTCAATTTCGTTCATATTTCGAATATATTTGCCTGCTATTCGTGAGACTATCATTGCAGTTTTGTTTTACTTGTTTTTTTGGTTTTTATTGCTTCTTGAGTCATATATACATATTTGGATTGTACTGCTAAGTTGGTTCTATTCGATGTTGGTTTTAGTTCGGTAAGGACTGTAAGAGGGTGAGACAAAAGGTGTGAGAGTGAGGATATTAAGAGTGTTTGAGTGCAACATGAGCGACATAAGGATTTTTTATTTACCACTAACAAATTTTTGCAGGTATTATCATGTCAGGTCAAAACAACACACTAGCCCCGCTCGATGCAAAAGTTTCAAATGCAAGCCATGATGCAGATGATGGAGTGGATGAATTTTATGATGGGGAACGTGTGTTACAGACTTGATAGGGTGGAGAAATATGGTAATGATGCTGGTACAAGAACCCAAGACGTGAGGAAGGTTGGGGCTGAATCGAAAGCAAACAACAACAATAAAGCCGAAAGGCCAAGGTGGGCTGATTATGAGGATTTTAAGGAGGACAATGATGATATTGGTGATTGGTGGTTTTGAGGATTAGGCCATTGGGAAGGTTTTCGACAACCTAGAAACCAAAGGGATTTTAAGAATAGAAATAGGGGTCAATTTGGCCAAAGGAGAAATTTGTGTAGTTTTAGGGGACATGACAGCTATTTGGTGGCAAAGAAGATGGAAGATGATATAGATTCAATGAGACAACAAATTAGTGGGGCTGATCGAGAGAGATTCACTATGAGTAAAGAGGAGAAACCAAGTTTTTGAGTTTCAAATATTTATGATCATAATGCTTTTATGATGTTAGATAAAAAGCTCGAGGCTTAAGGACTTGCAAAGCTTTATAAAGAAACAAATAAAGAACATGAAGAATATGGAGAGCTTCAATTCAGCACCAAAGGGATATAAAACAAAAGAGGGTAGCAGTGGTTATCATTCAAAAATATACACGCAAATGGATGGCTAGATGTGTTTATTTAAAATTATTATCGGCTACTACATTCATCCAAAGTTGTTGGTGAATAAGAGGTTATAATTTTTTTCCCTTATCCTTGTTAATGATTCAAGGACGAATTATCTTGAAGAGAGAGGGAATAATACGATCCGGGCAATGAAAAAACAATTAGATTCCGATTCTAATATAAAATGCGCATATGTCTAGTTTAATAGCAACAATCATAATTCTCAATCTGACATGTTGGATTAGATTGAAATTTTACGTAGAGTCTATTGACATGTTTGCCTATCTTACATTGAAATATTGGTCACCAGAGGCTATATAATTTTTTTTTGTTTACTTCTTTTTGACTTGTGGACTTCCTATTTGGCTAAGATTCTTTTCCTAAATGGATGTGGCAACTGGTTTTGGAAATTTCCTAGTCTACAAAGATCTTTAATGGGTTGCAACATGGTTTTCATGTGTGACAAGGATTCATAAATGTTTTAGAATCCTTTTCTTACCAGGATTCATTATTCATCCTAACTACAACAAGGAAAGAAGACCTTAACATTAATTCTACCTTTAGATCAAATTTCCTTGTCTATTGGGACTTCTTAAGGGTGACAAATCTGATCCTATCATATGTAGGATATTAATTTCGGATTTATTATTGTTATTATTATTTTCTTCTTAGTTTAGAGTTTTATTTACATTATTTGGGTTTAATTGTAAATGGGCCTCATATAGGGTACGTAATTTTCAGATCAGGGATTCATTAGGGTTTGTTTCAGTCTAAAGTAAGTATAAATAAAGGCATAATCACACAAATAGGGTACGTAATTTTCAGATCAATAAACTTGTTTTGCGCTCTTATTGTGTGTTGGTGGGATAATCTCCCTTCCTTGGTTCTCTAAAAAACTAAAAATGATATATCAAAGAATAACGGGTTTCGTGGCGTCATCATTATACTTGTCGTTTACGAATCAATACTCGTTGGGCGGGGGTTCCCATTTCCAATGGTGTCGGTGCCTAGGTACAAGTCATCTTTATGTCACACTCCTATCAAACCTGATTTACTTGGCTTTCCGAGAATTGGTGTCTCCTATCAAACACAAGACCATGAGGTTCGCATCAACCAATATCATCAACATCCTCAAAATCCTCATAATCAGCCCACCTTGGCCTTTCAGCCCTACTACCATTGTTCGATTTCGGTTCAGCCCCAACCTTTCTCATGTTGTGGGTACATGTTCCATCCACGTTACCAATTTTTCCCACCTTCTCAAGTCTGTCACACAAGTTCCCCGTCACAAAATTTATTCTTTCCATCATCTTCGCTATGGCTTGCATTTGGAACTTAAGTTCATCCTTGGGAAAGGGTGGTCTGTTGTTTTGATTTGACATGACGGTACCTGTAAAATTGGTTAGTAGTATAAAAATATCCTAATGGCACTCGTGTTTCACTCAAACTTAGATTTCTCCCCTCGTCTCACCCTCATTTGGTTCATGTTGAACACAATCCAAATAGATATACAAGGCTCAAGAAGAAATTATAAAATAGAAAACATGCAAAGACAAAACTACGATGATAGTCTCGCGAGAAGCAAGTGAATCTATCCAAAATATGAACAAAACCAAAGACTTGAATAAAAACAGAACTAAAATATAAAAAATGACAAAACAACCCCAAATATGTTAAAAATTATGAACATATAGTGCAAGAAATGAAAAAAATAGAAGCAAAGCGAATTTCAAAAGTTGATGCAAAATAGACTTTTTTACAAAGAGGTAAGTCTAAACCTAAAACCTAATGTAAATTATGTCAAATTAAGCTAACATTTCAAATATAGTGCGATTTCAACCCAAATAGACAGAATGTAAATGTTAAGCAATTTATGCTAAGGTATGATATACTGACGCAAAAATGTTATGAATCAATCCTGATTAGACTTGAAATTGAAAATCAAACCAAACGATATTCAATTGACCCTAAAACTAACATGTAGTGCGATAAGGATCCTAGTAATTAGGGTATCAATTTTAAGTTAAGTCAGAGTTGATTTGATCCAATATTCCGTTGTTTAGTTTTCTGCGGCATAAACCAGTAAACAATTTTTGAATAAATTTCTTTTTTTTTTATGCTAATGATATATTTTGGACAGTAACAGAATGAAATAAAAATTTATGATGTGGCCCAGCCCAGAAACACCAGTAAGGACCCATTACATGTTCCAAATGGTCCAATAACTCGGTCCAAGAAAGACATTGAAAGAGGCATTGAATGCATTGGTTTTGAAGGTTTCCACCAAGTCAGAATTGAAAGGTCCATTGGAGTATCAACAGGAGACCATGGTACATCTTATCCATGTGCAAGAGGGGTCCAATACAACCTTATTGAGCCATGAAGTGAGTAAAGCAAAGGAAACAAAAGAATCCTACTACAACTTGGAAACAACATGGGTAGCTACCTTTTCTTTTTGTTTCTAGGATTAAGAGGCTATATGGAAGGCTATAAATAAGCCTTGAATGAGTTCTGTGATATTTTACTTCATTCTCTTCTTCTCATGGCAGAACAAGGATTTAATATTAGGGGTTTTATTTTTATTTTTGATAGCTACAGCCCAAGGCTTGTTTGGGCTTAATTAATACTTTGGATTAAGTTATGGGCTTTCTAGTTTAGGGTGTTGGGCCAATTTTGAGTAGACCTCATATAAGTCCACAAAAGGGGTCCATTAGGGTTAATTTTTCAAGGACTATTTAAACTCATGTAAGCCAAAATTTCAGCAGCTTTGATGATCATTATTCTGATTTTTTTTGTTTTGTTTTTAACGCGTGAGAGTGATTCTTGTATTCTTCAGTTCTTGAACGAACCGAATCTGACTTATCGAAGATTAACTGGCTTCATGGCGTCATTTTACTCATTCTAATCGTGTTGGTGCCTTGGGGCAGGTTTCCATTGTGTCACACTCCTATCAGACCTATTTCGGCTTTCCGGGATCAGATCTCAATCTTGATTGTGGGTTGCGTGACCACGTGATCACGAGGTTCGCATCAATTTATTATTTTGATATGCCACAAATTCAAGGAGAAGAAGAAATTGGACACCAAGGAATTGTTTTTGTGCAAAATCACGAAGAATCAAAAATTTCAGAAGGACATAACCTGATTAATAAAGCCAAGCTCTGATACCAAATGATGCAAACCTCGTGATCACAGTGTTCAAGCAACCCACACTCAAAGACACCAATTCTTCGAAAGCCAAGTAAATCAGGTTTGATAGGAGTGTGACACAAAGATAACTTGTATCTAGACACCAGCACTATTGAAGACAGAAAAATCCCCACCCAACGAATATTGATTCGCGAACAAGAAGTATAAGAATGACGCCATGAAGCTAGTTGTTCTTTGATAAGTCGTTTCAGTTCTTTAGAAAACCAAGGAAGGGAGATTATCCCACCAACGCATAACAAAGTTCCACAAAAGAATTTAATTGATCTGAAAATGACGTAACCTTACATGTTTGGTTATGCCTTTATTTCTTCTGCCTCTAGAATTAAACAAACCTAATGAGCCCCTTATATGGACTTATATGAGGCCCACTTACAATTAAACTCAAATAATACAAATAAAACTTAAACTAGGAAGAAAATAACAATATAAATAATAAAATCCGAATTTAATATATTAAAATATGATAGGATTAGATTTGTCACCCTTAAGAAGTCCTAAATAGGCTAAGAAATCTGATCTGAAGGTAGAACTAATTCTGAGGTCTTCTTTTCTTGTTGTAGCTATAAGATGAATAAGAAATCCTTGTAAAAAAAGGATTTTGAAACATTTATCCTTGCCACACTTGGAAACTACGCTGCAACCCATTAAAGATCTTTGTAAGCTAGGAAATTCTCAAAACTAGTTGCCACATCCTTTTAGGAAAAGGATCCTTACCAAATAGGAAATCCACAAGTTAAAAGGAAGCATGGTCCCAATAGACTTCATCGGTTTGGTATTCATGGTTTGGTATTCATGGTCTCAACGCAGGATAGACTTCATCGGTTTGGTATTCATGGTCCCAATAGGTGCTCACTCTGTCTCTGCAATAATGAAGATCACAACCACTTGTTCTTCGAATGCTCCTTTGCGAAAGCATTATGGTGGAATGTTTGTGATAGATGCGACATTCCAAGAATGACAAAAAGCTTGGATGAATGGATTCGATTGGCCACTGTCTCTTGGCATGGAAAAAGTTTCGTCAACTTTTCTCGTAAACTGGGTTTCGCAGCTACAGTGTATTGTATCTGGCAAGAACGGAATGCAAGGATCTTTGCAGATGTGTCTAAAGCTTCGAATTTGGTTTTTGATCAAATCGAATGTATCATTCGCGATAAGCTTGTTTTGATAAGGAATGTTCAACAAACAGATGAAAACATAAGGATCCAAAGACTTTGGAGGGTCAATAACATGGACTCTTAATTTGATGTTTAGCTGGTTGTTTTTGTACCCCTAGCATATCTAGTTGGTCCAAGTTTTTGTTTTGTTGTGGCTAGCCTGTAGCCATTTGTTGGTTTTCGTTTCTGTCCTCATTGTAAATCTTGGGTATGCCCATTATATTCTTTGTATCATTTTCTTTTAATACATAAGTCAGCTTACCAAAAAAAAAAGGAAGCAAATAACAAAATTCATACAACCTCTATTGACCAGTATTTCAATGCCTTACCGAACTCCGATAGACCTGAAAATTTAGCCCAATGCAAACAAATATGTTAGGACACACCATGTAAGTTTTTAGCCTGATCAAATGGTTGGCTTGAGAATTATGACTATTGTCATAAAACTGGACAGTTGCACATTTTATATCAGAATCTGAATTTGATATTGCTTGGATCGTATCAAAAGTAAATAACAAAATTCGTACATCTTGTTCTGACCTATATCGCAAGTTTTTCTCTAACATTGATTAACCCGAAAATTAACCCCAATATAGACAAACACACTTCCGAAATCTTTTGGTAAAATTTTAGCTCGATCCAATGATTGGATTTGGAGTTATGCTTAATAGAGTAAAACTGGACGGTAGAACATTTTACGCCAAAATCCGAATCTGACCTTGTTGGGGTTATGTCACAAGCTTGCACCGTATCATAAAAGAATTGTATAAGGATGATAATGATTTTGCTATTGTTTACAATGCTTGTGAAACTTTGGCTTTTAGTAATTTTTATTTACTTTATGGGTGTTTATTTAAAAGAGAATTGTTTGTGTTCTATTAAGATCTATGTGTGAATTCTTGTACATGAAGCATATGGGAGCAGGTTGATGGGGCATTTGGTGTTGTTAGGACTTTGGATGTGTTGGATGAGCATTTTTTATTGGCCTAAAATGAAAAATAAGATATGCAACATATATGATGCAAACCTCATGATCACGTGGTCACGCAACCCACACGTAAAGACTCCAATTCCTGGAAAGCCAAATAAATCAGGTTTGATAAGAGGGTGATACAAAAATAACTTGTACCTATTTATGCTAACTCTAGACTTAAAGAAACCTTAATGGATCCCAATTGGGTGGACTTATATGAGGCCCACTTATATTTGACCTGCATAAGTGATAAGAACCCAAAGACTAAGAAGAAAATAATAAAAACTTGAAATTATTATCCTAAACATGCTAAAATCAGATTTGTCACCTTTAAGAAGTCCCAAATAAACTAGGGGAAATCTGATTTGGAAAATTTTTGATACCACCCCTTTTTAGGTTGTTGATTAGCTTGGATTTCCTTGTTTAACTCGGATAAATAAGAAAATAAATTTTCTTCTTTGCTGCTAATTTAGTGACTTTCCTTCCCAGCTTAGGAAAAGCATTAAATAATCCTCCCCTCTTTAGGAACAAGATTTGGCAAACTTCCTTATTTAATTAGCACAATAAATTGTTGACTTTCTATCCTTGTAGCTTAGGAAAAACAAGCCTAAGAAGGCTAGTATGGGGTCAGACACATCAGCCCCTTGTTCCACATGAATTGAGCTCTTTTTGGACTTGAATTAGATGAATTAGGTCCGTATCAAACAACTTTTATCTCTGGATGGAGAATCAGCGACAATATTCTTTTGTCTCAGGAACTAATGAAAGGCTATCATACAACTACGGGTCCTGCTCGTTGTGCTATGAAAGTAGACCTGATGAAGGCTTATGACTTGGTTCGGTGCGATTTCGTTGATGCTACGTTCATAAAAATGGGATTCCCTAGAACAGTCATTGATTGGATCATGGTTTGTGTTACATCATGTCAATTCTCAATCAACGTCAACGGTGAACTTGTAGGTTACTTCCAAGGGGGGAGAGGGCTGAGACAAGGTGATCCATTATCTCCATATTTTTTTTTTGGTAAGCTGACTTATGTATTAAAAGAAAATGATACAAAGAATATAATGGGCATACCCAAGATTTACAATGAGGATAGAAACGAAAACCAACAAAGGGCTACAGGCTAGCCACAACAAAACAAAAACTTGGACCAACTAGTTATGCTAGGGGTACAAAAACAACCAGCTAAACATCAAATTAAGAGTCCATGTTATTGACCCTCCAAAGTCTTTGGATCCTTATGTTTTCATCTGTTTGTTGAACATTCCTCATCAAAACAAGCTTATCGCGAATGATACATTCGATTTGATCAAAAACCAAATTCGAAGCTTTAGACACATCTGCAAAGATCCTTGCATTCCGTTCTTGCCAGATACAATACACTGTAGCTGCGAAACCCAGTTTACGAGAAAAGTTGACGAAACTTTTTCCATGCCAAGAGACAATGGCCAATCGAATCCATTCATCCAAGCTTTTTGTCATTCTTGGAATGTCGCATCTATCACAAACATTCCACGATAATGCTTTCGCAAAGGAGCATTCGAAGAACAAGTGGTTGTGATCTTCATTATTGCAGAGATAGAGTGAGCACCTATTGGGACCATGAATACCAAACCGATGAAGTCTATCCTGCGTTGAGAGTTTCCGTTGGATAGCCACCCAAAGAAGAAATGCATGTCTTGGGACAGCATTCTTGAACCACACGATGTCATGCCAATCAACCATTTGATGATGAATTCTTAGTTGTTCCCAAGCTACTTTGACTGAGAAACTCTGATTTGGCGAATCCAACCAAACAATCTCATCCTTTTGCCCCTTAGGAGTAGAGGTGGAAGGAATAGCTTCTAAAATGGGGTGCCAGCTAATAGCATGAGTGATAGGAATTCTCCATTCTAAGTTATTAATCAGCACGTTCACTCTCGCGTGTTGTTCCATACCTGAATCATAGATGAAACGTTCACCGTAGGTATCAGCGAGCGGGCTGTGAGGATGCCAATTGTCAAACCATAGAGAGGTTGTCATTCCATCTCCGATGACGTGCTTCATCTTCGGCCATGCTAAGGATCTGAGCTTTAGAATCTTTCCCCAAGCCCAAGAGCAGCTTCCTGGCGCCTTGATTGTCCAGAAATTCCTACCTCGCAAGAGATTGGATCTGATCCAAGTAGACCAGATTGAGCCATCTGAGTCATTGCACAAGTTCCAAATATGTTTCAACAAGGCAATCTTGTTCCATTCTGCTATCCTTTTTATGCCTAGCCCCCCTCCTTTTTTGGAAGACATACCTGATCCCAAGCCACTTTAGCCCTGGTAGTGCTCATATCTGAACCTGACCAAAGAAAGGATCTCATAATTTGCTCAACATTTTTCACTACTTCCCCAGGTAATAGGAATAGAGATGCCCAATAGACCTGGATGGAGAATAAGACTGAGTTAATCAATTGTACTCGCCCTGCGAAAAAGAGTGTTCTACAAGTCCAATGTCGAACTTTGGCGGTAATTCGATCCACGAGGCCCTTACAATTAACAGCCTTTAGTCTGGACGAGATAAGAGGCACTCCCAAATATTTCATAGGAAGCTCCCCCTCTCTAAACCCAAGAATACTGATAATCTGTTCCCTCTCAGCTCCTAACGAACCGCTCAAGAAGATGTCACTTTTGTTTGGATTTGGATATAGACCTGATAGAACTTGAAACTCTGTGAGTACATTTTTTATCATACGGACTGAATGTACATCCCCTTTGCTGAATATCATCAAGTCGTCGGCAAAGCAAAGATGAGAAATTCTATCCTTCTTGCATCTCCAGTGGAACTTGAAGTTTTGGTTGGCACTCATATTGCAGAACAGCCCTGACAGGATTTCCATGCATAGGACAAACAAATATGGAGATAATGGATCACCTTGTCTCAGCCCTCTCCCCCCTTGGAAGTAACCCGCAAGTTCACCGTTGACGTTGATTGAGAATTGACATGATGTAACACAAACCATGATCCAATCAATGACTTTTCTAGGGAATCCCATTTTTATCAACGTAGCATCAACGAAATCCCACCGAACAGAGTCATAAGCCTTCATCAGGTCTACTTTCATAGCACAACGAGCAGGACCCGTAGTTGTGTGATAGCCTTTCATTAGTTCCTGAGACAAAAGAATATTGTCGCTGATTCTCCGTCCAAAGATAAAAGTTGTTTGATACGGACCTACTAAGGATGGTAAAACAACTTTCATTCTCCCAGCTAGAATCTTCGCGATGCATTTGTATACTGTATTGCAGCAAGATATAGGACGAAAATCTGTCAACCTCGTAGGATTAGCAACTTTAGGGATAAGGGAAATGGATGTAGCATTCATTTCTTTAAGCATTCTACGAGTCTGGAAGAAGGAGCTAACAACGTTGATTACATCTTCCCCCACTATGTGCCACATTCTTTTGAAGAAACCTGCGTTGAAGCCATCTGGACAAGGAGCTTTGTTGTTTTTCAAACTAAACATAGCATGCTTAATCTCCTCTCTAGTTACATCTTGTGCTAGTACATGCTGTTGAGTTGCCGACAATTTGTAAATAATTGCCGATTGCATCACTTCCTCGTTCAGGACCCTAGGCATCTGTTTCACTCCCAATACACACTGGAAGTATGCAATTACTTCTGATTTGACTGCCTCGTGTCCTTCAGCGACTTCTCCATCCTCCCTTGTAACCGAGAGAAGCTTATTTCTATTCTGTCTACCATTTACTGATTTGTGAAAGTAGCTAGTATTCTGATCCCCCAAGCTAAGCCATTGTATCCTTGCCTTTTGTCTGAAAAAACACTCTTCCGCCCTGACAGTAGAAGCATAGTTACGAACAGCATCTCTTTCTCGCATACGCAATGTTGGATCCTCAGGCGCTGTATGCAGAGCTTGTTGAGCCCTATCCATGTGATCTTTTGCATCTTTGACTCTATCGGAAATATTGGAGAAGTGAGTCTTATTGAAATGTTTAAGTTCCTGCTTTAGCTTCCTTAGTTTGCAACACAGTTGATACATTGGACAACCTCCTGAATGCTGATCCCATACTTTCTTCACCAAGGGCATGAACTCGTCATGATCCATCCACATATCGAAGAATCTGAATGGTTTCTTTATGTTCTGAACATTGCCAGTGACTTTTACCACCATGGGAGAATGATCTGACATACCAGCAGGCAAGAATCTCGCTTCCGACAATGGGAAGCGCATATTCCACTTCTCATTCACAAGCACTCTATCTAGTTTCCGCATAATCATATTCTCAGGACATTGGTTCGTCTCAGGACACTAGCTAACTGATTAATAAAAGTTTCCCCGTCAGAAGAAATCGGACTTTGCGGACTTGTTGGGATCAGTGACGTAGACTCCTTATCATCATCTTCCTTACCTGTACCACCTCCCATAACTCCAATATCAACATTCACCTCATGACTAACAGGGTTCATGGTTGCATTACAGATGGTTGAACTTTGATCTAAAGAAGTACATGCATCCCCTTCCTCCGGCACCATGTCTGCTCGTAAGCTCTTCAAAATAAGAGGAGAGGTAGGATATTCATCTTCATAACAACCAGCATTGGGCACATCTAATGTCGCAGATTCATTTGTATTACAATCAGCACTATGTAAAGCAGATGCTAAACAACCATTCTCATTACAATTAAGCTCTTTAGATGCCAAACAATCATTCTCACCAATCGTAACACCCTTATTTCGCTTACCAACTACCTGCCATTGAAGCTGATTCTGCTTATTATCTGCATGTTTAGAGTTCACAGCTCCTATTTTCCTTTTGCCCTCTGCCCCCATTGTACGATCATCAACTTTACTGGTAGCACATATCGCTGTGGTATGTCCAAAGACATTGCAATTATTGCACCTTGAAGGAATCCATTCATAATCCGCTGAAATTGTTATGAACAACCCATTTGGACAGCGAAGGTCGTATTCCTTCACCAGCGTTTTCGAAGCTTCTATCTCAACGCAAACTCTTGCGTAGCTAAGCCTTTTACGCAACAATGTAGTAAGGTCAGCATGAAGGGGAACCCCAATAGCACTCGCTACACAACTCAGCCCCTTAACAGTCCAATACTCGAGAGGAACATTGTAGAGCTTAACCCATACCGGAACTCTATCCAGATCATCTTTCAAAAATTGCATGTTCGGATGCCAACGTTTAAGCACCAAAGGTCTGTTGGCCATGTGCCATGGGGCTCTCTCCAGAACATTAGTGGCGCGATCGACAGAATCAAAAGTGAAGAGAAAGAATCCATTATCAGAAGATAAAACTTCGGATAGACCGTGGGAGCCCCATATTCTTTTTGCAATAGAATTAACAACAGGATAGGGTAATTTCTGACCCACGAAATGACCAACTAGAGTGGATTTCCAAAGTTCACAGCCATCCTCAAACACATCAAGTGGAGGAGCTACTGTCACACGACCATCAGTTATTGCGGGGGGAGCAAAATGCAAGTTACGGACTGGATTCATATCAAGGGATATCCTACCCTTATTGTCATCAACATAAGAGCCCTTCAAAGCATTTAAAAAATTCAATTTGGGGCTAAGGTGTAGCTGTTCTTGTTGCTTAGACCCAACCTTCAACTCATCACCTTTAGAACCCAACACAGGATTCATGTCATGACTATTTAGCATGTCTTGGAGCTCTAATTGTAAAGTATGTCCAGATTTAACTCCATTGTGTTGTTCAATGTCATAGCTAACCATTGGAACAAATTTGACAGCAGAACACAAAGACAATTTGGCAGCATATGCTTACCAAAAAAAAAAACAATTTGGCAGCATACAAATACTAGAAAAAACTCAGTCCAAGAAGCACTAATAAGCGACCAGCACTATGATTGGAACACCGATCAGTTCAAACATCCCAACGGTTCAAAGGACGATACACATGATATGTATAACATATTCAAAAATCAGCACAGTTTAACGGTTGGATCGCCGCAGATCTTAATTATACCGAAACTGACCTGAGAATGACGACCTTCTGTTGAACATGTAGAAAACGTTGCTGGAGGCTTAATTTCTAATCTCCACCGTTCAGAATGTGTATCATAACCAGATGCATCACATATCCAAAAATAAGCTTGATCCAACGGTGGAAGAAGGAGAAATATGCTGGCGGCTCTGACTGTTCCGAGAAGGATTTCTCCAAAAATATTCAAATGGCTGGCTTTCGCAGGAGGAATCCAATATGGACGATCCCTCTGGACAGAATGTAGGCAATATAGATGTTCACAACATACCAAAAAATAGTCTGGATCCAACGGTATAACAAGGCAAAATGGGCCGGCGACTCTGACAGCACTAGGGGGTTTTCCAGAAAATTTCAATTGTCCAGATTTCTTAAACGGCGGCAGCTTTAGAAGATCCCTCTGGTCAGAATGTAGACAATAGTTCAGTTCACAACATAACCAAATCTTGGCTTGATCCAACGGTGGTCGCCGGAGATATGGTTGTTGGAGCACCGCCCCTTTGAATCTTTCCTCTCTAACCTCTCTCTAACCTCCTAGCATCACCTTCAAATTCGGGTCTCATTAGGTCTGATTCATAACGTTTTTGCGTCAGTCTGTAATATGAGTGCCTATGCATATTTGTCCCCATTATCTCCATATTTGTTTGTCCTATGCATGAAAATCCTGTCACGGCTGTTCTGCAATATGAGTGCCAACCAAAACTTCAAGTTCCACTGGAGATGCAAGAAGGACAGAATTTCTCATCTTTGCTTTGCCGACGACTTGATGATATTCAGCAAAGGGGATGTACACTCAGTTCGTATGATAAAAAATGCACTCATAGAGTTTCAAGATCTATCAGGTCTATATCCAAATCCAAACAAAAGTGACATCTTCTTGAGCGGTGTGTTAGGTGCTAAGAGGGAACAGATTATCAATATTCTTGGGTTTAGAGAGGGAGGGCTTCCTATGAAATATTTGGGAGTGCCTCTTATCTCGTCCAGACTAAAGGCTGTTAATTGTAAGGGCCTCGTGGATCGAATTACCGCTAAAGTTCGACATTGGACCTGCAGAACACTCTATTTCGCAGGGAGAGTACAACTGATTAACTCAGTCTTATTCTCCATCCAGGTTTATTGGGCATCTCTATTTCTATTACCTGGGGAAGTAGTGATGCGAACCTCGTGATCACGTGGTCATGCAACCCACACGCAAAGACACCAATTCCTGGAAAGCCAAGTAAATCAGGTTTGATAGGAGTGTGACACAAAGATAACTTGTACCTAGGCACCAGCACTATTGGAAACGGAGACCCCCACCCAACGAATATTGATTCGCGAACGAGAAGTATAAGGATGACGCCACGAAGACAGTTGTTCTTCGATAAGTCGTTTTTCAGTTCTTTAGAGAACCATGGAAGGGAGATTATGTCACCAACACACACACACACAAAGTGCGGCAAACAAGAAGTTTTATTAATATGAATTGTCTTCTTACATGTCTGGTTATGCCCTTATTTATAGTGACTGCAGACTAAAATAAACCCTAATGGACCCCTTATGTGGACTTATATGATGCCCACTTACAATTAAACCCAAATAATATAAATATACCCTAAACTAAGAAGAAAATAACATTAAAATAAATAAATCCGAATTTAATATCCTAAATATGATAGGATCAGATTTGTAGCCCTTTAGAAGTCCTATATAAGGTAGGAGAATCAAATCTGAAGGTAGAATTAGTTCTGAAATCTTCTTTCCTTTTTGTAGCTAGGATGAATAAGGAATCCTTGCGAGAAAAGGATTCTGGAACATTTATGAATCCTTGCCACACTTGGAAACTATGTTGCAGCCCATTAAAGATCTTTGTAGAATTAGGAGATTCCTAAAATAAGCTGCCGCATCCTTTTAGGAAAAGAATCCCAGCCAAATAGGAAGTCCACAAGTCAAAAGGAAGTAAATAACAAAACCCGTACAGCCTCTGTTGACCCGTGTTTGGATGCCTTGCCGAACTCCGATTGACATGATATTTTAACCCAAGGTACGAAAACATGTCAGGAGCCTCCACGTAAAATTTCAGCCCGATCCAACGGTGGGATTGAGAATTATGACTATTTCCGTAAAACTGGATAGTTGTGCATTTTACGTCAAAATCCGAATTTGACCTTGGCTGGATCGTATCATCTTGCACATGGATAAGATGTACTAGGATCTCCTCTTGATACTCCAATGGACCTTCCAATTCTGACTTGGTGGAAACCTTCAAAACCAATGCATTCAATGCGTCTTTCAATGTCTTTGTCTTGGACCGAGTCATTGGTCCATTTGGAACTTGTAATAGGTCCTTGCTGGTGTTTCTGGGCTGGTCCGCATCACAATAATAATACAATAACAACAACAATAATAATAATAGCAATAATAATAGTAACAACAACAACAACAACAACAATAAAGAAAGTAAAATTGGCAAGAAAAGAAAAATTGGTAGTCATCAAATTCACGGATTGTGCACTGATTTGGTGGGATCAAAATGTAATTAGTAGAAGAAGGAGTTGAGAGAGACTGGTAGCGTCGTGGGAGGAGATGAAAGTGTTGATGAGAAGGCGATTTGTGCCTAACCACTGTTTTAGAGATTTGTATATAAAATTACAGGGTTTGAATCAGGGTTCTAAGTTCGTGGATGAGTATTTCAAGAAGATGAAGATCACAATGATTCCGGCCAATGTGATTAAGGATAGGGAAGCTACTATGGCTAGATTTCTAAATGGGTTTCGTGACCACATGATCACGAGGTTCGCATCATTTGGTTTCGTAGGTACTGGAAAAGGGGTATACAAACCATATGGTTGAGTTCTAAACTTTGCTTCCCTACAAGTTATGCATTTTTCACATATACTGATAAGGATCAGCCCAACACCAAGTGGAATCATGCTAACAACCCATAAGAGGTGCCAATTGGGTCAATTACAAGAGCTAAGGCAAGTAAGCTTAAAGAAGCATTCAATGGAGTTGTTTAGAGTATATTGAGCAAGATGGACCTAAAGGGGCTTAGGACATCTAAGGAGCATAAAGGACAACCTCTAATTCATCTAATTCTTTTTTTTTTGGTAAGCTGACTTATGTATTAAAAGAAAATGATACAAAGAATATAATGGGCATACCCAAGATTTACAATGTGGACAGAAACGAAAACCAACAAATGGCTACAGGCTAGCCACATAACAAAACAAAAACTTAGACCAACTAGATATGCTAGGGGTACAAAAACAACCAGCTAAACATCAAATTAAGAGTCCATGTTATTGACCCTCCAAATTCTTTGGATCCTTATGTTTTCATCTGTTTGTTGAACATTCCTCATCAAAACAAGCTTATCGCTGCCGATTTTTCCCACTCAAAACAAGATAATGTTTCGCAACTTCTTCTGCGTAATTGGTCATTCTTGTATAATTATGATTTCTCTTGTCGTGGTCGTATTTGGGTTTGTTGGAATGCTGATTTGGTGAAGGTGGATGTTCTGGGAATGTCAGACCAGGCTATCCATGTTTCTGTCATGATATTAGCTACCAATATCTGTTTTAATACTTCAATCATTTACGGAGACAATAATGCATCTGTACGTGAGGCTTTATGGTCTGATATTGTGAGCCGTAGTGATGGATGGGAGTCAACCCCATGGATTCTTATGGGCGACTTTAATGCTATCCGCAACCAGTCAGAGAGGTTAGGGGGGTCTTCTACGTGGGCTGGTCATATGGACAGATTGGAAACATGTATACGTGAAGCGAAAGTGGATGATCTTCGGTATTCAGGTATGCATTATACTTGGACGAACCAATGTCCTGAGAATATGATTATGCGGAAACTAGATAGAGTGCTTGTGAATGAGAAGTGGAATATGCGCTTCCCATTGTCGGAAGCGAGATTCTTGCCTGCTGGTATGTCAGATCATTCTCCCATGGTGGTAAAAGTCACTGGCAATGTTCAGAACATAAAGAAACCATTCAGATTCTTCGATATGTGGATGGATCATGACGAGTTCATGCCCTTGGTGAAGACAGTGTGGGATCAGCATTCAGGAGGGTGTCCAATGTATCAACTGTGTTGCAAACTAAGGAAGCTAAAGCAGGAACTTAAACATTTCAATAAGACTCACTTCTCCAATATTTCCGATAGAGTCAAAGATGCAAAAGATCACATGGATAGGGCTCAACAAGCTTTGCATACAGCGCCTGAGGATCCAGCATTGCGTATGCGAGAAAGAGATGCTGTTCGTAACTATGCTTCTACTGTCAGGGCGGAAGAGTGTTTTTTCAGACAAAAGGCAAGGATACAATGGCTTAGCTTGGGGGATCAGAATACTAGCTACTTTCACAAATCAGTAAATGGTAGACAGAATAGAAATAAGCTTCTCTCGGTTACAAGGGAGGATGGAGAAGTCGCTGAAGGACACGAGGCAGTCAAAATCAGAAGTAATTGCATACTTCCAGCGTGTATTGGGAGTGAAACAGATGCCTAGGGTCCTGAACGAGGAAGTGATGCAATCGGCAATTATTTACAAATTGTCGGCAACTCAACAGCATGTACTAGCACAAGATGTCACAAGAGAGGAGATTAAGCATGCTATGTTTAGTTTGAAAAACAACAAAGCTCCTGGTCCAGATGGCTTCAACGCAGGTTTCTTCAAAAGAATGTGGCACATAGTGGGGGAAGATGTAATCAACGCTGTTAGCTCCTTCTTCCAGACTCGTAGAATGCTTAAAGAAATGAATGCTACATCCATTTCCCTTATCCCTAAAGTTGCTAATCCTACGAGGTTGACAGATTTTCGTCCTATATCTTGCTGCAATACAGTATACAAATGCATCGCGAAGATTCTAGCTGGGAGAATGAAAGTTGTTTTACCATCCTTAGTAGGTCCGTATCAAACAGCTTTTATCTCTGGACGGAGAATCAGCGACAATATTCTTTTGTCTCAGGAACTAATGAAAGGCTATCACACAACTACGGGTCCTGCTCGTTGTGCTATGAAAGTAGACCTGATGAAGGCTTATGACTCTGTTCGGTGGGATTTCGTTGATGCTACGTTGATAAAAATGGGATTCCCTAGAACAGTCATTGATTGGATCATGGTTTGTGTTACATCATGTCAATTCTCAATCAACGTCAATGGTGAACTTGCGGGTTACTTCCAAGGGGGGAGAGGGCTGAGACAAGGTGATCCATTATCTCCATATTTGTTTGTCCTATGCATGGAAATCCTGTCAGGGCTGTTCTGCAATATGAGTGCCAACCAAAACTTCAAGTTCCACTGGAGATGCAAGAAGGACAGAATTTCTCATCTTTGCTTTGCCGACGACTTGATGATATTCAGCAAAGGGGATGTACATTCAATCCGTATGATAAAAAAATGTACTCACAGAGTTTCAGGTTCTATCAGGTCTATATCCAAATCCAAACAAAAGTGACATCTTCTTGAGCGGTTCGTTAGGAGCTGAGAGGGAACAGATTATCAGTATTCTTGGGTTTAGAGAGGGGAGCTTCCTATGAAATATTTGGGAGTGCCTCTTATCTCGTCCAGACTAAAGGCTGTTAATTGTAAGGGCCTCGTGGATCGAATTACCGCCAAAGTTCGACATTGGACCTGTAGAACACTCTCTTTCGCAGGGCGAGTACAACTGATTAACTCAGTCTTATTCTCCATCCAGGTCTATTGGGCATCTCTATTCCTATTACCTGGGGAAGTAGTGAAAAATGTTGAGCAAATTATGAGATCCTTTCTTTGGTCAGGTTCAGATATGAGCACTACCAGGGCTAAAGTGGCTTGGGATCAGGTATGTCTTCCAAAAAAGGAGGGGGGGCTAGGCATAAAAAGGATAGCAGAATGGAACAAGATTGCCTTGTTGAAACATATTTGGAACTTGTGCAATGACTCAGATGGCTCAATCTGGTCTACTTGGATCAGATCCAATCTCTTGCGAGGTAGGAATTTCTGGACAATCAAGGCGCCAGGAAGCTGCTCTTGGGCTTGGGGAAAGATTCTAAAGCTCAGATCCTTAGCATGGCCGAAGATGAAGCACGTCATCGGAGATGGAATGACAACCTCTCTATGGTTTGACAATTGGCATCCTCACAGCCCGCTCGCTGATACCTACGGTGAACGTTTCATCTATGATTCAGGTATGGAACACAACGCGAGAGTGAACGTGCTGATTAATAACTTAGAATGGAGAATTCCTATCACTCATGCTATTGGCTGGCACCCCATTTTAGAAGCTATTCCTTCCACCTCTACTCCTAAGGGGCAAAAGGATGAGATTGTTTGGTTGGATTCGCCAAATCAGAGTTTCTCAGTCAAAGTAGCTTGGGAACAACTAAGAATTCATCATCAAATGGTTGATTGGCATGACATCGTGTGGTTCAAGAATGCTGTCCCAAGACATGCATTTCTTCTTTGGGTGGCTATCCAACGGAAACTCTCAACGCAGGATAGACTTCATCGGTTTGGTATTCATGGTCCCAATAGGTGCTCACTCTGTCTCTGCAATAATGAAGATCACAACCACTTGTTCTTCGAATGCTCCTTTGCGAAAGCATTATGGTGGAATGTTTGTGATAGATGCGACATTCCAAGAATGACAAAAAAGCTTGGATGAATGGATTCGATTGGCCACTGTCTCTTGGCATGGAAAAAGTTTCGTCAACTTTTCTCGTAAACTGGGTTTCGCAGCTACAGTGTATTGTATCTGGCAAGAACGGAATGCAAGGATCTTTGCAGATGTGTCTAAAGCTTCGAATTTGGTTTTTGATCAAATCGAATGTATCATTCGCGATAAGCTTGTTTTGATAAGGAATGTTCAACAAACAGATGAAAACATAAGGATCCAAAGACTTTGGAGGGTCAATAACATGGACTCTTAATTTGATGTTTAGCTAGTTGTTTTTGTACCCCTAGCATATCTAGTTGGTCCAAGTTTTTGTTTTGTTGTGGCTAGCCTGTAGCCATTTGTTGGTTTTCGTTTCTGTCCTCATTGTAAATCTTGGGTATGCCCATTATATTCTTTGTATCATTTTCTTTTAATACATAAGTCAGCTTACCAAAAAAAAAAACAAGCTTATCGCGAATGATACATTCGATTTGATCAAAAACCAAATTCAAAGCTTTAGACACATCTGCAAAGATCCTTGGGTTCCCTTCTTGCCAGATACAATACACTGTAGCTGCGAAACCCAGTTTACGAGAAAAGTTGACGAAACTTTTGCCATGCCAAGAGACAGTGGCCAATCGAATCCATTCATCCAAGCTTTTTGTGATTCTTGGAATGTCGCATCTGTCACAAACATTCCACCATAATGCTTTCGTAAAGGAGCATTCAAAGAACAAGTGGTTGTGATCTTCATTATTGCGGAGACAGAGTGAGCACCTATTGGGACCATGAATACCAAACCGATGAAGTCTATCCTGCGTAGAGAGTTTCCGTTGGATAGCCACCCAAAGAAGAACTGCATGTCTTGGGACAGCATTCTTGAACCACACGATGTCATGCCAATCAACCATTTGATGATGAATTCTTAGTTGTTCCCAAGCTACTTTGACCAAGAAACTCTGATTTGGCGAATCCAACCAAACAATCTCATCATTTTGCCCCTTAGGAGTAGATGTGGAAGGAATAGCTTCATTAATGGGGTGCCAGCCAATAGCATGAGTGATAGGAATTCTCCATTCTAAGTTATTAATCAGCACGTTCACTCTCGCGTTGCGTTCCATACCTGAATCATAGATGAATCGTTCACCGTAAGTATCAGCGAGCGGGCTGTGAGGATGCCAATTATCAAACCATAGAGAGGTTGTCATTCCATCTCCAATGATGTGCTTCATCTTCGGCCATGCTAAGGATCTGAGCTTTAGAATCTTTCCCCAAGCCCAAGAGCAGCTTCGTGGCGCCTTGATTGTCCAGAAATTCCTACCTCGCAAGAGATTGGATCTGATCCAAGTAGACCAGATTGAGCCATCTGAGTCATTGCACAAGTTCCAAATTTGTTTCAAGAAGGCAATCTTGTTCCATTATGCTATCCTTTTTATGCCTAGCCCCCCCTCTTTTTTTGGAAGACATACCTGATCCCAAGCCACTTTACCCTAGTAGTGCTAATATCTGAACCTGACCAAAGAAAGGATCTCATAATTTGCTCAACATTTTTCACTACTTGATGCGAACCTCGTGATCACGTGGTCACGCAACCCACAATCAAGATTGAGATCTGATCCCGGAAAGCCGAAATAGGTCTGATATGAGTGCGACACAATGGAAACCTGCCCCAAGGCACCAACACTATTGGAATGAGTAGAATGACGCCACGAAGCCAGTTAATCTTTGATAAGTCAGATTCAGTTCGTTCAAGAACTGAAGAATGCAAGAATCACTCTCACACGTTAAAACTGAAAAATTCAGAATAATATTCATCAAAAGCTGCCGAAATTTTTGGCCTACATGAGCTTAAATTAGTTCTTGAAAAATTAACCCTAATGGACCTCTTATGTGGACTTATATGAGGTCCACTCAAAACTGGCCCAAAACCCTAAACTAAAAAGCCCATAACCTGATCCAAACAAGCCTTGGATCCTAGCTGAAAACAAACTATTAATTAAGCCCAAACATGAAAGAAAATAATAAAAATAAGTAACTTGTCATTAAATACCACCAGCCCTTCTTTCCTTGTGTAGCTAGGATGAATAAGGAATTGATGCGAACCTCGTGATCACGTGGTCACGCAACCCACAATCAAGATTGAGATCTGATCCCGAAAAGCCGAAATAGGTCTGATAGGAGTGCGACACAATGGAAACCTGCCCCAAGGCTCCTACACTATTGGAATGAGTAGAATGACGCAACGAAGCCAGTTAATCTTCGATAAGTCAGATTCAGTTCGTTCAAGAACTGAAGAATGCAAGAATCACTCTCACATGTTAAAACTGAAAAATTCAGAAGTAATTATCATCAAAGCTGCCGAAATTGTGGCTTACATGAGTTTAAATAGTTCTTGAAAAATTAACCCTAATGGACCTCTTATGTGGACTTATATGAGGTCCACTCAAAACTGGCCCAAAACCCTAAACTAAAAAGCCCATAACCTGATCCAAACAAGCCTTGGATCCTAGCTGAAAACAAAGTATTAATTAAGCCCAAACATGAAAGAAAAATAATAAAAATAAGTAACTTCTCATTAAATACCACCAGCCCTTCTTTCCTTGTGTAGCTAGGATGAATAAGGAATCCTTATAAGAAAAGGATTCTGAAACATTAATGAATCCTTGCCACACTAGGAGATTATATTGCAACTCATTAAAGATCCTTGTGGAACTAGGAAATTCCCAAAACCAGCTCCCACATCCTTGGAGGAAAAGAATCCTAATCAAATAGGAAGTCCACAAGTCAAATGGAAGTAAATAACAAAATCCGTACAGCCTCTGTTGACCAGTATTGGGGTGCCTTCCCGAACTCCGATTGACCTGCAATTTTAACCCGAGGTAGTAAGATATGTCTGGAGAGTCCACATAAAATATTAGCCCGATCCAACGGTTGGATTGAGAATTATGACTGTTGCCGTAAACCTAGATTGTTGCGCTTTTTACCCCAAAATCCGAATCTGACCTTACTTGGGTCGTATCACAGGGCTGAACCCTCCCTCTTCAAGAAGATTCGCCCTCGAATCTTGAATAGCATTAATGGTGACTTCAGTAGCCTCTTGTTTAAGCCTTCGGAATCCTCTTATTGCTAACACCTTTCTCCAACAACACTGTATAGAAGTAGTGACTGACAAGAATTTCAAATAAGCACGCCGTACTAACCACTTGCGTACATACTTTTGAATGATAACCACAGCGACTCTCCTTCGTCTTTCATCCTTTTGGCGTTGTACCTCTTTTTCCCATGAAGCCCCAAACCATGGCTTAGTATTTCGCATCGTTGATCTACAATCCTCCTCTGTTCCCTCCCCCTTAGTGAATACATGACACAGATAGGGGAAAAAAAAAAGAAGAAAAGAAGACGACGACAAGAATAGAGTTTATAGCATGAAGAACATTGATTTAGACTCGAGAATACAAATCTGGCTTTTGTTTGGACCAGAACTTATCGAAAAACAAACTAATGCGAGGGTGATGAAAATGACTCAAACAACAGCCAAATATCAAAATATGATGATAGTATAATGGCAGGAACGAAATCAACAGAAACAAAACAAGTTTTGAAAGATAACACCAAACAGACCCGTTACGACAAAACAAGACCTAATTCGGGAAACCTAAAGAAACCGATATCCAAATGACCTCGAATTTAATTTGTATAATTCGGGAAACCTAAAGAAACCAATATCCAAATCTCTTTTTACACATGCATGAGTGTTTGGTCACGTACATTAAGTTATAGAATTTGTAGGGTATCCTCATTATTTTCAGAAAATACGGTCGAAGAAGATAACCAGTCACTTCATAATGAGAATAATGAGAATAATCGTGTTAGAACACTTAGAAACCATATGAATCCCACAAAAACAAGTGCACTCTCATGTATAGTTTTTTCTCCCGATGCATCTCATTTTAATTTTAAGCCCGTCATTATTCAACTTTTACCTTCTTTTCATGGCTTTGATCTGGAAAATCCATACTTGCATTTGAGAGAATTTGAAGAAGTTTTGTAACACCTATAATGACTTAAATTGTAGCATGAATACCATTAGATTAAAAGCTTTTTCCTTTTTCATTAAAAGATAAACCTAAAACATGGCTACAAAATCTTAGGTCAGGATCCATTCGTGCTTGGGATGAAATGCAACAACAATTTTTAAAGAAGTTTTTTTCATCTCACAGAACCAAAACTCTTCAAAAGACAAATCACCACTTTCATTCAAAAACAAGGTGAAACATTTTTACCAATGTTGGGATAGGTATCGAGACTTGCTTAATACTTGCCCTTATCATGGTTTTGAAACATGGAGATTGATTTCACAATTTTATGAAGGGTTAACACCTAAAGCTAAGCAAATGGTTGAATTTGATGTGCAATGAAACTTTTGAAGATAAAGACCCTAATGAAGCAATGGAGTACTAGACTTACTAGCTTAAAATGTGCAAAATTAGAACACTACAGGCACTTATGAGGCACCAAGTAAAATCCAACCTCATACATCTAGTGGAGGTATGTATATACCTTGGGGAAGATTATGACCTCCAAGCCAAGTTTGCATCTTTAGCTAGAAAAGTCGAGGCACTAGAATTGAAAAAGAGTGGTCAATTAAATTTGTTCAAGACATTGTGTGTCAAATCTATGGAACAAATGAACCATGCAACCAATGATTGTCCAACTTTGTCTTCTTTCAAGGAATGCCTCCATGAACAAGCCCATGCTTTAAACAGTTTCCAAAGGCCCAATCATATAACCCATACTCTCGCAAACATACAACCCTGGTTAGAGAAACCACCAAATTTAAGTTGGAAGAGTGATAATAATAATACATAAACTTCACAGCCATCGTTTCAAGCACACCATAATTATTCAAAATTCTCATGGATATGCACTGACACGACCAAAACATTGATGTTTTCTCCCAAGTGCAGGAGTGTTGAAGTAATAAATAACCCGGCAAGACCAGGGTCGAACCACAGAGAGGTTAATTGTATAAATTATAAATAACAATAGAACAACAACAAAAACAATAATAACAACAACAATAACAATAATAGTAGTAGTAGTAGTAGTAGTAGTAATACACAGTACGTGGCGTTGTTATACCTGAGAATGATCTAAAAGATCGGGTCACAGGTTTCCAGCCTATATATTGAGTTTATGAAAGAATCAAAAGAGATATATTATATAATATAAACAGAATGTAAATAATAGTAATAGTAATAATAACAATAATAATAGCAGTAGTAGTAATAGTAGTAGTAATAATAATATAATAATAATATAATAATAATAATAATAATAATAATAATAATAATAATAATAATAATAATAATAAATAATAAAAAGAAGAAGATGAAGAAATTAATGAGAAACTTTGAGATGAAAGATTAATGTAAGGATTAAAAAACGATAAAAATAAATGTCAAGGTCAGAGGAAACCACACACGGAGGAGGTTCCAATCGGATGATTTGTCATTAATAGCTCATTATAAATTATTAACATGATCATATTAATTATCTTATTTACATAACACCAAACTTTTAAATATTGTCAGGAATTTCATGATGTTAACTGATGTTAACAACAAATCAAGTTCCTTTCATAGCCCACGTGTAGGTAATACCATACTGTTGGGCTATGAGAGTGCCAAGCATTGTACCAAGTGTTATACAACACAAATCTAGATTAACCATTTAACAAACAAGGTATTAAGAATTAGTAAGATAAAAAGATAAGACATGTTAATATTAAACATTAAGGTCCATGTTGAGTTTACACTATATTTATTCTTACACCATTAGTGTAAACTTAGCTAAACATAATGAAGAAGAGAAACATAAATAAACAAAACAAGAACATAAAGAAAATGCAAGTTAACTAAGGAAAGGAAAGGAAAGGAAAAGCATAAACAAGATATTAATGAAAGCAAAACTTAAAAATTATAAAAAATATAAAGAGAGAAATAAAGAGCATGGACTTGATCTGAACAACGAAGCCCCCAAATACATGGCAAATGCCTCCTTTTATAGGCCAAAATTCAGAATTATTGATTTGATGACTAATTGTTGAGTGGTTGGCCAACTTTTGACTTTGTGAAAATCCTTATCTTCTTGTCTGAATAAGACAAAAATTCTAGCATCAGAACTGAGTCCACTTGAAAACATGAAAGTTGTAGGAAATTGACTCAGCTTTCCAGGAGAAAAAAATGGAGGTGATTTTGACTTCTAGAACTCCAGATATGGGCCAAACATTGAAAAGTGTTCGGGCTGCAGGACAGATTCGGACTTCTCCGTTGTTGCTATAATTTGGACTTGAAAACGACCTTTTTAGATCTTGATAAAAACATGAAAGTTTGTAAGCCTATGTCTTTACTGAATCTGTGTAAAGCTTGAGGTCATTTGGACATCTAGAACTCGAGATATGACTCAATTATCGAATAGTGTTCCAATTTGGACTCCACCAACATCTCTTTTCTAAGCTTCACCCTCTCTTTGTCCTTTCAATTTCCATACTTGAACTCATCAATCAATCCTTTGATTTATATGATAGGACTGCATTTAAGATGAACATTTACCATATATTAAGGCATTTTATAGTATTAGACTTGTTATTATAAAACATGCTTTAGATAAGGAGTTATTGATACTTTAAGTGCAAAATGATGATATAAAACCTTGATAAATCTGCACTTTTAAGTACTAATCATGCACCTCCTTATGCTCCACCTCCTAGAAAAAATCTTGAGCAAACATTGCATGCAATTATTGAAAAGCACGAGGCTATCAATACTCAACTTGCTCAAAGCATGACAGATTTTAAAGATGCTCTTGCAAAATTCGCATCTGCTCTGAATTCTCAAGAGAAAGGTAAGTTTTCATCTCAACCACGGCAAAATCCAAAAGGGCAATACAATGCAAATGCAAGTAGTTTCGGAAGCCAACACATGTATCAAGTCAAATCAGTCATCACTCTTTGTAGTGGTAAGGTTATTGAAAAACCCACTGTTGAACCTTGTGAGAAAGATGATGAGTCAATTTCTAAGGGTAAGGAAGGGGTTGAATCTGAACATTGTAAAGAAAAGACTAATTCTCCATCAGCACTTCCATTTCCTCATGCTATGACCAAACAAAGGAAAGTCAAACACAATTCTGAAATCCTTGAAACTTTCAAACAGGTAAGGTTCAATATACCTTTGTTGGATGCTATTAAACAAGTATCTTTCTATGCTAAAATTTTAAAAGATCTATGCACTATGAAGAGAAAACTGAATGTAAAAAAGAAAGCATTTTTAGCCAAACAAGTGCTATTCTTTAGAACAATAATGCTTTGAAATATAAAGAACCTTGTTGTCCTACAATTTCTTGCTTTATTGGAGAATATAAAATTAAAAGAGCTTTACTTGATCTTAGAGATCGTGTGAATTTACTTCCATATTTGGTTTTTTCAAAGTCTCAATCTAGGTGAGACCAACTTTTGTAACTCTTTTACTTGGTAATAGATATGTAAAAGTGCATAGAGGAATAGTTGAGGATGTGTTAGTACCAGTTGATAAATTCATTTACCCTGTAGATTTTGTTGTCTTGAATACACAACCTGTTGAAGCATGTAATTCAATTCCTGTTATTTTAGGACGTCTATTTCTTGCAACTTCTAATGCATTGATTAATTGTAGGAATGGATTGATGAAGCTATCATTTGGAAACATGATATTGGAGATGAATATTTTCAACATTTGCAAGCAACCTGGAGATGATAATGATTTACAGGAAGTGGACTTTATTGAAAAATTAGTTCATGATCAATTTCAAACCATTTCCAGTGAAACTGAGATTGATGAACCTGACGAGTTGTAAATGGTCTATTTTCAGGAAGAAGCAAAGACATGTAATTGGAAACCACAAATTGAAGAATTGCCACCACGATCAATTAAGTCCATACCTTCAAGTGTTCAATCTCAAATACTCATTTTTGGGAGAAAATAAACTTTTCCGGTAATAATTTCTTCCAAACTTAATGCACATCAAGAAGGTAAGTTATTATAAACTCTAAAAATGCACAAAAATGCATTAGGATGGACCATAGCTAACATAAAAGGAATTAATCCTTTGATTTGCATACACATGATTTAATTGGATGAAAATGCTAAACCCTCTAGAGAAATGCAATGAAAGCTTAATCCTAATATGAAAGAAGTAGTGAAAAATGAAGTCATTAAGCTTCTAAATAATAGAATCATTTATCCCATTTCTGACAGCAAATGGGTAAGTCCTACCCAAGTTGTACCCAAAAAGTTTGGAGTCACTATGATAACAAATGAGAAAAATGAGTTAATTCCAACTCGAACTATTATTGGTTGACGTATGTGCATTGACTATAGAAAACTTAATTCAATGACTAGAAAAGATCATTTCCCTATACCTTTCATGGATCAAATCCTAGAAAAAGTTGCAGGTCATGACTTTTATTGTTTCCTAGATGGCTATTCAAGTTACAACCAAATTGAAATTGTATTGGAAGATCAAAAGAATACTTTCACATGTCCATTTGGTACTTTTGCATATCGAAGAATGCCTTTTCGATTATGTAATGCACCAGCCACATTTCAAAGATGCATGCTTAGCATATTCAATGATATGGTTTAACATTTCCTTGAGATTTTTAAGGATGATTTTTCTGTTTTTGGTGATTGATTTGATGATTGTTTAACTAACTTGGAAAAGGTTTTCAACAGGTGTGAAGAGAAGAATCTTGAATTGAATTGAGAAAAATATCACTTTATGGTAACAAACGGCATTGTACTTGGTCACATTGTTTCATCGAAAGGAATTAAGGTTGACAAATCTAAAATCGAGTTAATTGCCAACTTACCAACACCAAAATTTGTTAAAGATGTTAGATCATTCTTAGGACATGCTGGTTTTTTCAGAAGGTTCATCAAATTTTTTAGTGTAATATCTAAACCATTATGTAACCTTTTAAGAAAGGAAAATATTTATGAATGGACTGAACAATGTAAAAAAGCCTTTGTTAAACTTAAAAGCTTACTTACTGCTTCTCCTGTCATTCAATCTCTTGATTGGTCACTACCTTTTAAAATAATGTGTGACGCTAGTGACTATGTCGTGGGTGTTGTCTTGGGACAAAGAAAAGATAAGAAACCTTATGTGATGTATTATGCAAGTAAAACTTTAAATAATGCTCAAATGAATTACACAACCACTGAAAAAGAATTACTTGCAGTAGTATTTGCATGTGACAAGTTCAAATCTTATCTTGTTGGCTCACCTGTTGTTGTTTTTAGTAATCACGCAACATTGAAATAACTTCTCTCTAAGAAAGATTCTAAGGCTAGATTGGTGCGGTGGATTTTGTTACTTCAAGAATTTGATATCACAATCAAAGACAATAAAAGCACTGAAAATGTTGTCGGAGATCATTTGTCAAGATTGATAACCGATTCAAGATCTGACATCACACCAATCGATGACTACTTTCCTGATGAATCTTAAAGATTTTTTGTCTCTACAATGCTTGGGTTTGCTAATATTGTGATGCGAACCTCATGATCACGTGGTCACGCAAAGACACCAATTCTCGGAAAGCCAAGTAAATCAAGTTTGATAGGAGTGTGACATAAAAACTAGATAGTTGCACATTTTACGTCAAAATCCGAATTTAACCTTGCCTGGATCGTATCATATTGTTAATTTTCTTGTTTCAAGACAATTGCTAGCTCATTGGAGTACCCAAGACAAAAGAAAGTTCTTGAACAAAGTGAAAAACTTTTATTGAGATGACCCTTATATTGTCCTGATCAAATATTTCGAAGATGCATTCCTAACAATGAGGTAAATAGTGTCATTAAATTTTGTCATTCTAAGGCATGTTCAAGGACTCACATGCATTCTGCAAGACTTGTGAAAATTGTCAAAAGTTGGGATCTATTTCAAAACATCACATGATGCCTTTAAATTCTATTCTTGTCATTGAGATCTTTAACTGTTGGGGTATAGATTTCATGGGTCCATTTCCTCCATTATTTGGTTTCTTGTACATATTAGTCGAAGTAGATTATGTTTCAAAATGGATAGAGGAAATTCCAAGTCGAAACAATGATCACAAAATAGTGATAAAATTTTTGAAAGAAAAAATTTTAAGTCAATTTGGAATCCCTTGAGCCATGAAAAGTGACGGTGGAACACATTTATACGAAAAGCCATTTGGGTATTTAATGAAGAAATATGGAATCACACACAAAGTTGCCACCCTTTATCACCCTCAGATGAGTGGATAGGTAGAACTTGCTAGTAGGGAGATCAAACAAATCTTGGAGAAAATAGTGAACCCTAATCGGAAAAACGGGTCTTTAAGACTTAATGATGCATTTTGGGCTTATCGAACTGCTTATAAAACATAATCTTTGCTGCTACTGCTAAACAATTGATTGACCAATTACAATCTTTTATCCCTATAATTGATCCCTCCATGAGTCGTATAAATTGGTCAACTAAGAAAAGCCATAAAACGATTAGATTGGATTTGAGCCTTTGTTTGTCAGTGTTTGCTATTTCTATGGCAAAAGTTTCGTCAACTTTTCTCGTAAACTGGGTTTTGCAGCTACAGTGTATTGTATCTGGCAAGAACTGATACGATCCAGCCAAGGTCAAATTCGGATTTTGACGTAAAATGCGCAACTATCCAGTTTTACGGAAATAGTCATAATTCTCAATCCCACCGTTGGATCGGGCTGAAATTTTACGTGGAGGCCCCTGACATGTTTTCGTACCTTGGGTTAAAATATCATGTCAATCGGAGTTCGGCAAGGCATCCAAACACGGGTCAACAGAGGCTGTACGGGTTTTGTTATTTACTTTCTTTTGACTTGTGGACTTCCTATTTGGCTAGGATTCTTTTTCTAAAAGGATGCTGTTGCGATGTCGCGGTCGCACAAATTAATTACCCTAGCTTAAAACACACAAGATAGTATAGAGCAAGCAAGGGGTCGATCCCACGAGGAAGTTTGAAGTTAGATTTTTATGTTGTACGTTATGTAATTGGGGGGGATACGACCTTCGCTGTCCAAATGGGTTATTCATAACAATTTCAGCGGATTATGAATGGATTCCTTCAAGGTGCAATAATTGCAATGTCTTTGGACATACCACAGCGATATGTGCTACCAGTAAAGTTGATGATCGTACAATGGGGGCAGAGGGCAAAAGGAAAATAGCAGCTGTGAACTCTAAACATGCAGATAATAAGCAGAATCAGCTTCAATGGCAGGTAGTTGGTAAACGAAATAAAGGTGTTACGATTGGTGAGAATGATTGTTTGGCATCTAAAGAGCTTAATTGTAATGAGAATGGTTGTTTAGCATCTGCTTTACAGAGTGCTGATTGTAATACGAATGAATCTGCGACATTAGATGTGCCCAATGCTGGTTGTTATGAAGATGAAAATCCTACCTCTCCTCTTATTTTGAAGAGCTTACGAGCAGACATGGTGCCGGAGGAAGGGGATGCATGTACTTCTTTAGATCAAAGTTCAACCATCTGTAATGCAACCATGAACCCTGTTAGTCATGAGGTGAATGTTGATATTGGAGTTATGGGAGGTGGTACAGGTAAGGAAGATGATGATAAGGAGTCGACGTCACTGATCCCAACAAGTCCGCAAAGTCCGATTTCTTCTGACGGGGAAACTTTTATTAATCAGTTAGCTAGCAAGGCTAGAGACTCTCTAGAAAAAAAAGAAAACGGGTTCTCCAGGCTTTTCAAAGAAGAGTAAGAAATCTGGCTCCTCGAGGGGGGGCAAGTCAAGGTAATCCGTGTGTTGATGTTTGGTACTCCTCTCTATTTCCCTATGATTATTGGATGTTGGAATGTTAGAGGTTTGAATGATCCCATAAAGCATTCAGAACTGCGTCAGCTCATCCATCAAGAGAGGATGGTTTTTTTTTTGGTTTGGTTGAAACTCGGGTTAGAGATAGGAATAAAGATAATGTTTCGCAACTTCTTCTGCGTAATTGGTCATTCTTGTATAATTATGATTTCTCTTGTCGTGGTCGTATTTGGGTTTGTTGGAATGCTGATTTGGTGAAGGTGGATGTTCTGGGAATGTCAGACCAGGCTATCCATGTTTCTGTCATGATATTAGCTACCAATATCTGTTTTAATACTTCAATCATTTACGGAGACAATAATGCATCTGTACGTGAGGCTTTATGGTCTGATATTGTGAGTCGTAGTGATGGATGGGAGTCAACCCCATGGATTCTTATGGGCGACTTTAATGCTATCCGCAACCAGTCAGAGAGGTTAGGGGGGTCTTCTACGTGGGCTGGTCATATGGACAGATTGGAAACATGTATACGTGAAGCGAAAGTGGATGATCTTCGGTATTCAGGTATGCATTATACTTGGACGAACAATGTCCTGAGAATATGATTATGCGAAAAACTAGATAGAGTGCTTGTGAATGAGAAGTGGAATCTGCACTTCCCATTGTCGGAAGCGAGATTCTTGCCTGCTGGTATGTCAGATCATTCTCCCATGGTGGTAAAAGTCACTGGCAATGTTCAGAACATAAAGAAACCATTCAGATTCTTCGATATGTGGATGGATCATGACGAGTTCATGCCCTTGGTGAAGAAAGTATGGGATCAGCATTCAGGAGGGTGTCCAATGTATCAACTGTGTTGCAAACTAAGGAAGCTAAAGCAGGAACTTAAACATTTCAATAAGACTCACTTCTCCAATATTTCCGATAGAGTCAAAGATGCAAAAGATCACATGGATAGGGCTCAACAAGCTCTGCATACAGCGCCTGAGGATCCAACATTGCGTATGCGAGAAAGAGATGCTGTTCGTAACTATGCTTCTACTGTCAGGGCGGAAGAGTGTTTTTTCAGACAAAAGGCAAGGATACAATGGCTTAGCTTGGGGGATCAGAATACTAGCTACTTTCACAAATCAGTAAATGGTAGACAGAATAGAAATAAGCTTCTCTCGGTTACAAGGGAGGATGGAGAAGTCGCTGAAGGACACGAGGCAGTCAAATCAGAAGTAATTGCATACTTCCAGCGTGTATTGGGAGTGAAACAGATGCCTAGGGTCCTGAACGAGGAAGTGATGCAATCGGCAATTATTTACAAATTGTCGGCAACTCAACAGCATGTACTAGCACAAGATGTCACAAGAGAGGAGATTAAGCATGCTATGTTTAGTTTGAAAAACAACAAAGCTCCTGGTCCAGATGGCTTCAACGCAGGTTTCTTCAAAAGAATGTGGCACATAGTGGGGGAAGATGTAATCAACGCTGTTAGCTCCTTCTTCCAGACTCGTAGAATGCTTAAAGAAATGAATGCTACATCCATTTCCCTTATCCTAAAGTTGCTAATCCTACGAGGTTGACAGATTTTCGTCCTATATCTTGCTGCAATACAGTATACAAATGCATCGCGAAGATTCTAGCTGGGAGAATGAAAGTTGTTTTACCATCCTTAGTAGGTCCGTATCAAACAGCTTTTATCTCTGGACGGAGAATCAGCGACAATATTCTTTTTGTCTCAGGAACTAATGAAAGGCTATCACACAACTACGGGTCCTGCTCGTTGTGCTATGAAAGTAGACCTGATGAAGGCTTATGACTCTGTTCGGTGGGATTTCGTTGATGCTACGTTGATAAAAATGGGATTCCCTAGAACAGTCATTGATTGGATCATGGTTTGTGTTACATCATGTCAATTCTCAATCAACGTCAACGGTGAACTTGCGGGTTACTTCCAAGGGGGGAGAGGGCTGAGACAAGGTGATCCATTATCTCCATATTTGTTTGTCCTATGCATGGAAATCCTGTCAGGGCTGTTCTGCAATATGAGTGCCAACCAAAACTTCAAGTTCCACTGGAGATGCAAGAAGGACAGAATTTCTCATACTTTGCTTTGCCGACGACTTGATGATATTCAGCAAAGGGGATGTACATTCAATCCGTATGATCAAAAAATGTACTCACAGAGTTTCAGGTTCTATCAGGTCTATATCCAAATCCAAACAAAAGTGACATCTTCTTGAGCGGTTCGTTAGGAGCTGAGAGGGAACAGATTATCAGTATTCTTGGGTTTAGAGAGGGGGAGCTTCCTATGAAATATTTGGGAGTGCCTCTTATCTCGTCCAGACTAAAGGCTGTTAATTGTAAGGGCCTCGTGGATCGAATTACCGCCAAAGTTCGACATTGGACCTGTAGAACACTCTCTTTTCGCAGGGCGAGTACAACTGATTAACTCAGTCTTATTCTCCATCCAGGTCTATTGGGCATCTCTATTCCTATTACCTGGGAAGTAGTGAAAATGTTGAGCAAATTATGAGATCCTTTCTTTGGTCAGGTTCAGATATGAGCACTACCAGGGCTAAAGTGGCTTGGGATCAGGTATGTCTTCCAAAAAAGGAGGGGGGGCTAGGCATAAAAAGGATAGCAGAATGGAAACAAGATTGCCTTGTTGAAACATATTTGGAACTTGTGCAATGACTCAGATGGCTCAATCTGGTCTACTTGGATCAGATCCAATCTCTTGCGAGGTAGGAATTTCTGGACAATCAAGGCGCCAGGAAGCTGCTCTTGGGCTTGGGGAAAGATTCTAAAGCTCAGATCCTTAGCATGGCCGAAGATGAAGCACGTCATCGGAGATGGAATGACAACCTCTCTATGGTTTGACAATTGGCATCCTCACAGCCCGCTCGCTGATACCTACGGTGAACGTTTCATCTATGATTCAGGTATGGAACACAACGCGAGAGTGAACGTGCTGATTAATAACTTAGAATGGAGAATTCCTATCACTCATGCTATTGGCTGGCACCCCATTTTAGAAGCTATTCCTTCCACCTCTACTCCTAAGGGGCAAAAGGATGAGATTGTTTGGTTGGATTCGCCAAATCAGAGTTTCTCAGTCAAAGTAGCTTGGGAACAACTAAGAATTCATCATCAAATGGTTGATTGGCATGACATCGTGTGGTTCAAGAATGCTGTCCCAAGACATGCATTTCTTCTTTGGGTGGCTATCCAACGAAAACTCTCAACGCAGGATAGACTTCATCGGTTTGGTATTCATGGTCCCAATAGGTGCTCACTCTGTCTCTGCAATAATGAAGATCACAACCACTTGTTCTTCGATGCTCCTTTGCGAAAGCATTATGGTGGAATGTTTGTGATAGATGCGACATTCCAAGAATGACAAAAAGCTTGGATGAATGGATTCGATTGGCCACTGTCTCTTGGCATGGAAAAAGTTTCGTCAACTTTTCTCGTAAACTGGGTTTTCGCAGCTACAGTGTATTGTATCTGGCAAGAACGGAAATGCAAGGATCTTTGCAGATGTGTCTAAAGCTTCGAATTTGGTTTTTCATCAAATCGAATGTATCATTCGCGCGATAAGCTTGTTTTGATAAGGAATGTTCAACAAACAGATGAAAACATAAGGATCCAAAGACTTTGGAGGGTCAATAACATGGACTCTTAATTTGATGTTTAGCTGTTTTTTTGTACCCCTAGCATATCTAGTTGGTCCAAGTTTTTTGTTTTGTTGTGGCTAGCCTGTAGCCATTTGTTGGTTTTCGTTTCTGTCCTCATTGTAAATCTTGGGTATGCCCATTATATTCTTTGTATCATTTTCTTTAATACATAAGTCAGCTTACCAAAAAAAAAAAGTAATTGGGGGGATTGATTTGAAATGATTTAAAACTATGGCAGAAATTAAACTAGCAAACAAAATCAATTGAAACTGAAATATATCAAGAAAACAAACCTTGGTTGCAAGCACACATCCACCAACGGAAATTAGAACCGATCCTTGAAACGAAACTCCAGTTTATATTATGAATTTTATCTTTTCTTAATATTGGTTAATTAACGGATCCGCCGTATAACTATCCCTAACCAACAAACAATCACAGTGTCCGCACTAATGATTTAATCCAATGGCAGCCTTAAGATCCAGATAAATTTCATTAATCTTAACAACCAAGTTGTCAATTTGTGTTGCTATGATCGAATGTTCTCCCTAAGTTTAATAACGTAGTTCCGCTACAATTATCAAGCTTAGTTGCTTCACAAGTTTATATACCACAACTCCGGTTTTGATATCAAACTTAGCAATAGATTGTTCACAATAATAACTTAGAGTCCGCTCTAGCAATTAAGATAAACAATCATAGGAAATATGCATAGGAAAACAAACATACTCATTCATAACATAAACTGAAAATAAAAGGAAGAATAAATCTCACGGTTCTTGAAATCCGAAGGTTTGTTGTGTCCTTGCAACCAAGAAAACGAGCTTAGCCTTGCATATCTATTGAACAACTACTCCTAAAGATGAAAGAATACATAATTTCTGATTTGTAGAGAGGAGAGTTTGTGTTTCCTCCTTCTTCTTCTTCTTCTTTTTTTTCTTCTTTTTTTTTCTCTCTACCTCCTTCTACTCACCCTCTATTTATACACAAATTGTAAGTAAGAAAATATCAAAGCTCAAGTGTGAACATCAATAGATGGTGGTAGTGTGAAGGCTGCTGGCTGCTGGGTTGAGGTTGGTGGCTGCCATGAGGTTGGTGGCTGCCTTCCTTGACCTTCTAGAATATTTACTAGAGGAGCTAAATTGCTGGTCGGTTTGGATGCTTCTAGATGAAATTTGGATTCGTTTCTTCACGCAACCTGCTTGCTGGCAGAATTCAGCTGTCATCTTTGAAAAATCATATATCCCTCATATGACATCGTTTTTGGCTGAAATTTGGAGCGTTTATAGATCTTTGAGTAAGGAATCCAAAAAAATTGAGTTTGCATCAATTGGACTTCTGAAGCTCCAGATATTGAATTTTGAATGGGCAAAGGTCAACATTGGCAGACTGCGAGATTTGACTTTGAAGGATGTGATTTCCATGATCTTTCTCTTTTTATTTTTCTTGCATTACATTTCCAAAAAGGTATGGATGTTAGCTTTTTAATGCCACTGGAATCACTTCATTTCGATCTCTGGAACTCACGCTCTGCACAAAATACCGACTGAACGTCAAATCTGCCAATTACCTCCAATTTACTCCTTTTTGCATCTTTCATCCAAAAATGCCTTCAAAACATAAAACAAAGAATATCAAGGCATTTTATATAAATAACATATGCAAAAACACTAGTTAAATGCGGGTGAAAACTATCAAATAATATGGTTACATCAAATACCCCCACACTTAGCTCTTGCTCGTCCTCGAGAAAGGATAAATAAAATTAAATTGAAAATAACTATGATCAATTTCTTAATCTCCCATCAATGTCTAAGAGTACAAGCATTATAAACAAGAATACAAATCATGAAGGATAAAATAATATAATTCTCATGAATTTATTTACATGCAAACTTCAAAACTCAATCAATCGTCTGGATTTAAATGAAATCTATGCCATGCCAAAGTGAATAGGTCCTCTCATTGATATACACTCCAACACTCATGTGTTTAGGGTTTATGTGTTTAAATCTCTCAAATTCAATCAAAGAGTATGTTCTACCATAAGCTTGCTTTTCAATCTCATCTCCATTAGCAACTTATTACAAGTACTACATGAATCAAAAGGTCTTATTTCCGGTTGTAATGGGGCTGAGGTTAAGGTGAGGTAAAAGAAAAGTAAAAGGAAAGGTTCAAACCAATGAAAGTAGAGCATTTTGAAAAATGATACTTCAAAACAAGATATTCCATCAAAGCTCATAAATTTTTCATCTTTAATCACAAATGTTTAACTCCTTTTGATTTCAAGCTCTTTCAACATAAAGCCTTAAGAACATAAAGGAATACTTTTTTTTTTTCTTTTTTTCTTTTTCTTTTTTTTTCTTCGGCAACTTTGCCCATTTTTTCATCAAGCATCACTTCTTTGTTTTCATATAATTTCCAACCATAATTCCATGAAATATTACAAGTAATATGCTCTACTAATCCTTGGCCAGGGGAAAAAAAAACATATATAAAGTTAAGGCTTATACATGGATAAAGCAAAAAAAATAACCAAGCTCAAAACGGGTTCACTAAGGATAATATGCTTTAGGTTGGCTTTTTGGCTTGAGGGGTTAAAATTCCTAATGCCTTTATCATCTTCATGTATATTTTAATGGGAATATAATCTCAATAAGATATGAAGCAAGTTCTAGAGATACTTATCATTGAAAGAATGCACACTCAAAGAATATAATGTTGAAGGCTCAAAAGCTTGCATTGGTATAACACTATAAAGTCAACATGACATATTCTCAAAGTCAATCCCTAAACCAATTAAACCTTAAAATTTGCATGCATACTCCTTCATTTGATTTATATCTTCATCTATCTCAATTAATTCTCATATATAATACTGATATTCTCAAAAACCAATAGGAGTTAAAAAGATCAAACACAATGTTTTTTTTTTTTCTTAAAGAACAACAAAGAAAATGAAAATAAGAAAACCAAAATTCTCCCAATACCCCCACACTTAAAACACAACATTGTCCTCAATGTTGAAATAAAAGCAAAGGAACATAAGAGAATGACAAAGATAAAGTAAAATACAAAAAATAAAAGATAAGGAAAAAGAAAGCAAATCTGATTTTTTTTTCTTTTTGTGCTGGGTTGCCTCCCAGTAAGCGCTTTTGTTTTATGTCATTGGCTCGACATGTTGCATGCTCATTCTTCATAGATTGGTTCAGTTAACTCTACAGAAGCGGTGAGTTCTGTCGTCCAACCTTCATAGAAAGGTTTCAAACGATGCCCATTGACCTTGAGTACTTTGTTGGTTTCTAAACTTGTAATTTCAACTGCACCATAAGGAAAAACATTAGAAACAACAAATGGTCCAATCCAACGAGAGCGTAACTTTGGTATGAGATATAAACTTTGATTCTAGTAAGAGAGAGGTTAGAGAGAGGTTAGAGAGGAAAGATTCAAAGGGGCGGTGCTCCAACAGCCATATCTCCGGCGACCACCGTTGGATCAAGCCAAGATTTGGTTATGTTGTGAACTGAACTATTGTCTACATTCTGACCGGAGGGATCTTCTAAAGCTTCCTCCGTTTAAGCAATCTGGACAATTGAAATTTTCTGGAAAACCCCCTAGTGCTGTCAGAGTCGCCGGCCCGTTTTGCCTTGTTATACCGTTGGATCCAGACTATTTTTTGGTATGTTGTGAACATCTATATTGCCTACATTCTGTCCAGAGGGATCGTCCATATTGGATTCCTCCTGCGGAAGCCAGCCATTTGAATATTTCTGGAGAAATCCTTCTCGGAACAGTCAGAGCCGCCGGCATATTTCTCCTTCTTCCACCGTTGGATCAACCTTATTTTTGGATATGTGATGCATCTGGTTATGATACACATTCTGAACGGTGGAGATTAGAAATTAAGCCTCCAGCAACGTTGTCTACATGTTCAACAGAAGGTCGTCATTCTCAGGTCAGTTTCGGTATAATTAAGATCTGCGGCGATCCAACCGTTAAACTGTGCTGATTTTTTAATATGTTATACATAACATGTGTATCTTCCTTTGAACCGTTGGGATGTTTGAACTGATCGGTGTTCCAATCATAGTGCTGGTCGCTTATTAGTGCTTCTTGGACTGAGTTTTTTCTAGTATTTGTATGCTGCCAAATTGTCTTTGTGTTCTGCTGTCAAATTTGTTCCAATGGTTAGCTCTGACATTGAACAACACAATGGAGTTAAATCTGGACATACTTTACAATTAGAGCTCCAAGACATGCTAAATAGTCATGACATGAATCCTGTGTTGGGTTCTAAAGGTGATGAGTTGAAGGTTGGGTCTAAGCAACAAGAACAGCTACACCTTAGCCCCAAATTGAATTTTTTAAATGCTTTTGAAGGGCTCTGATGTTGATGAAAATAAGGGTAGGATGTCCCTTGATATGAATCCAGTCCGTAACTTGCATTTTGCTCCCCCCGCAATAACTGATGGTCGTGTGACAGTAGCTCCTCCACTTGATGTGTTTGAGGATGGC